>NC_069725.1:23371066-23563566 GCF_027358585.1 Pangasianodon hypophthalmus | reverse complement strand
GTGTTTCTTGCCTTAATCATATTTCTGTTATCAGGACACTTCGCTGAACTGTACCGTAACTGTAACTCACCCAGCGTGAGGGATTTGTGTGTAGAGCAAAACAATATTGCTACAGAATCTGCTGCTGTGAAGCCTGAAGACTTCCTGCAAAGAGACGAACACCAAATGCATCAATGTGTGTGTGCGTGTGTATCAGTGATGAGGAATCGGTGTTTGTGTATATATGTGAGAACGTGTTACCTGGTAGACAAGAAGAAAGTCAGTAACATGAATGTGAGCTGAACAGTGAAAACTGCAGAAAGAGAAACGCAACGGGGTTTAAATGTACAAAATAATCAGATAAAATCAGATCATGTCAATAATTTATACACAATGTTTACAGGCACTTCATCACGGGATTAATGGAGAAACTGCACCTCTGTGTGAGTAGAGAGAGTAAGTAATCAAAATTTTGTCTATACACGTGACATCGCACCTCTACATTCGGTCTGCAACGTGGAAATAAAGCCAACGGAAGAAAAAGAGCGTGAGATTATAATCACACTGCAGTCTTGGGATACAGAGCGTCTGATATCTTTGGTACACTTTTCTGGTCACAAGCTTCAGGATCTTGTTGCAATCTGATTAGCTCTTCCCTGTATACGCAGTTTCCAGCAGGACAACAAACTTCTGCACGTCACGATATAATCACTGGACTGAAAAAATGTTTATGACATCCTGTCTTTAAACGTTATTAACGTTATTAAAGTTTAAAGTTTAGTTTGAAGTGTTCAGTGGTGAGTAAACTACCAGAAAATTCTGGTTCACTGGTCAAATGGCCTCTTTCTGTAAAAGTAGGTGGTTCTAATTTTCCTGAAACATACCGAAGCTAAGACGTCTGGCATTGTGAAAGTATTCGGAATGTAGAAATGTAGATTAGATTTTGTCAGATGTTTTTCTGAGCATTCATATTACCTGTTGTCATGATTGTCATGATTTGTGTTTGTGTTCTCTGAGATGTTTATTACAATATAACTCATTTTCATATCGGAGAAATGAGTCTAACCACTGAGGCACCTCTTTACTAATGTTTCAGTGTAGTTCACCTTCATCAGGTTACAAATCGAACTTTCTGGAGTTTAACACTTTTCCACATGGAATCGTAGCTGCTGGATGCACGCTGGATTTTAAAAATAAGCAAACTTACTGAGTTCATAGTATTTACGCACAGAATTACTTTATCTTTACTGTCTTTCTTAAAATACTTCAAATCCAATATATCTAATAAAAGATATTGTAGAATGTGGTTTACATGACCAGATGAATAATCTGTTAACTGCAGAAATCAGACACACACACACACACTCACACACACATCTCTCTCATGTACTCACTGATGAAGATGATGATGAGGAGGCTGAGGTGGTCCAGCTCGATGTCGGGGTTGGAGAACGTGTCGCAGAACGTGGTGTAGATGATCATGAGCAGAACGATGCTGCTCACCGTGCCGAACGGAGGTTTCCTCCGCTCCAGCCACTCCCTCAGGAACTTCCTACACACCTGAACAGTGTTTTTGTCCCGTTAGTGTTGCCATGGTTCAGCGTCTTGTTCATGTTGGAACAAGATAGCAATACGGCAGAAAAAAACTGGAATATAGATTTGATTTATAGTCTGGAAATTATGGTAACAGAGCACACACACACACACCCTCTCTCACACACACACACTCACACACACTCACTTTTACCTGCCCAACTATAAGAGGGACAACTACAGTCATGAAGAGCTGAGAGAAGATGGAGGAGAACGGTACAGAGGAGGACGAGCCAAGCTAGAGCACAGGGAGAGACAGAGAACACACACACACAAACACACACACACAAACAATACAGATTACGTTCCAGTTTATCAGCTAGCAGATGGGATATACCTAGTAAACTGTCATTCAAGTGTTCAAATTCCTTTGCATATGAATTTAAATGAATTCAGTTAATGTCTAAATGCTTTAAAAAAATATCGAAACCTAAAAACTCCAACCAGACAAAGAATATAAACTGAGACAATGTTCATATCAAATGAAAATTGTGTTGCTTTTTGTAATAAAATTTTGAGGCAACATAGTTTTATAATAAACTTCAATATTTAAAATCATTTTTTTATTTATTTAGCTTGCAGGTTGTCTGTAAAAATCCACCATCTTAAACCCTTCTTTATGAATATACATATATGTATTTTAATTTATACATAATTTATACTCCTTTAACACACAGTTGATCCGAATCCCAATCGTTTTTCTATTCACTGTATGTGTACACTACATAGGGTGTAACGGAATGGCGCTATAAAACCTCCACTCGACAGCCAGAGGGAAAAAGAGCGACTCAAATAAATGACTGCTGGAAATTGCTAGCTAAAGTAATATCGGAATATCAGTTTTAGGATATACATTGCAAATTTTTAAAAAAAGAATTAAGTACACATTTGATACACAATATGAAAATAAAATATCACACAGGCAAGACGTTAAAGAAACCTGTTCGGTGACTAAAATCAGTGTTTGAATGTGGAAGTTTATTTAAACTGTGTGAAGAATGTATATACAGTATAGAATTTCACACACACACCCTGTGTTAGATTGAGTGTGTGTTTACTTTGACTTATAGTTTGCTGTAACTGTAAAGTTGCACTAAATGACGTATTTGAACGTATCAGAACCTCCACCCAAAAAAAAAACCCATAAACAACATGATGCCAATGAAGGAGAATCATTTCAGAAAAACTATTTTAAAATATACATAATATAAAAGTTTTTATATTTCTATTCAATTACAGTAACATTTAATATTATTAATATTTAACAGAGACCTGCAGCACCTCAGAAAAACAGGGAGATGTAAAACAAAGCTGATTTTTGTGATGTACTCCAGGGGTTCTGAGTAAATAAACAGAATTAAATGAATGATCTGTGTGCATTTTTCATTTAAAGTCCTACGTGACTGATTCACAGCTTTACTCACGAACAGCAACAGCAGCAGCGGTGTGACGACGATCCCCTGCAGAACACACACACGCTTTAATACGGCCAAAAAATGTTTATTCTCTTATTTAGATTAAGAATAAATTTGAATCTGGCTTTCTGCCGTTTTAATTTTATCTCTGAAACTTGAATTTATTTATTTTAATGAACTGTATTTATTTTAATCGGCCATGTTTGGAGACCTAGATAGCTGATGATGAATTCTTACCAGGAAGCTTCCAAACGCCGAGTTGAAAATGGCTGCAGCCTGTAAAAACAACAGCATGCTGATTATCACACACTCGACCTCGCATTGCGGAGATGTGAGTTATGTTATGCAAGGAATAAAACACACCATGCCACGCGGTTGTAGGAAAATAATCAGTGACGGAGCGGTGTGATGAAGCGGAGTTACAGTTACCACCCTGAAGTGTTTTATTCCTCTTATACCACAGCAACAACCTACAACTGCAACTGTATATTTATTAAACAACGATACATCATGTGACATGTTTTTATCCATTTATAGTTACATTTCATGGTGTGGAACGTCTATGAAACAAGTTCCTGTTCTTATTTATGTTACAGCAGCTATAAACAGTCGTTCCCTCACCAGCATTGCTGTTTTCTCTCTCTTGATGTTAGTAAAACAAAAAAACGCAGCTTGTCATGTTACCGAGAAACCGCAAAGAAGCGTAAACTGGTCTGCATATCGGCGATGATGTGGAGCGTCCGGCGCACGAGTGAGCGAGACGTTACTATAGAACGAGCGCAATTTGCAGCAGCACTACTGAAAATCTGTAACACCTCATCAGACCAATCAGAACAGAGAACTCAGCAGCGCTGTGGTTTAAAAATGTTTTTAAGTAGTTTTGTTAAATAAAGATACTTCAATGAGTTGAAGAAATCATAACAGCTCTCTCACCTCGTTTCCCCCGACAGCTTTAGTGAGGATGACGGCAGAGGACACAGGAGGAGGCATACAGCCCACCGTCTGTAACCTGCACAAACACACAACACTCAACACTCAAAACACACCACTCAACACACACACCACTCAACACTCAAAACACACCACACAACACAACACACATACCACTGAACACACATCACTCAACACACACCACTCAACACAAACCACTCAACACTCAACACACACCACTCAACACACACACCACTCAACACTCAACACACACCACTGAACACTCAACACACACCACTCAACACACACACCACTCAACACTCAAAACACACCACACAACACAACACACATACCACTGAACACACATCACTCAACACACACCACTCAACACAAACCACTGAACACTCAACACACACCACTGAACACTCAACACACACCACTGAACACTCACCACTCAACACTCAACACACACCACTGAACACTCAACACACACCACACATCACTCAACACACACCACACATCATTCAACACACACCACACATCATTCAACACACACCACACATCATTCAACACACACCACACATCATTCAACACACAACACTCAACACACTCCACTGAACACTCAAAACACACCACACATCATTCAACACACAACACTCAACACACTCCACTGAACACTCAAAACACACCACACATCATTCAACACACAACACTCAACACACTCCACTGAACACTCAAAACACACCACACATCACTCAACACACAACACTCAACACACACCACTCAACACACACCACTCAACACTCAAAACACACCACACAACACTCAAAACACACCACACAACACACACAACACACCACTCAACACACACCACACAACACTCAACACACACCATTCGACACACACCACACTCCACTCAACACTCAAAACA
This sequence comes from Pangasianodon hypophthalmus, assembly GCF_027358585.1. Classification (NCBI taxonomy): domain Eukaryota; kingdom Metazoa; phylum Chordata; class Actinopteri; order Siluriformes; family Pangasiidae; genus Pangasianodon; species Pangasianodon hypophthalmus. The sequence goes on along the minus strand of NC_069725.1, from coordinate 23,558,718 downwards.
CACCACACAACACTCACCACTCAACACACACCACTCAACACTCAAAACACACCACTCAACACACACAACACACCACTCAACACACACCATTCGACACACAACACTCAACACACAACACACTCCACTCAACACACACCACACACAACTCAACACTCAAAACACACCACACAACACTCAACACACACCACTCAACACACTCCACTCAACACACTCCACTCAACACACTCAACTCAACAGCGGTTCCTCAGTGATCGCGCTATATGTAAGTCATTGTGGGGGAAGGGTTTGGGAACATTCTGTGCTACCACACTGCTGCATCCGATTAGTGATCTAAGCTGTCAATCAAACATGCCACACTCATATGAATGCAGACAGCGCTTGGTTTCAGAAGAAATGTAATCATGTTGAAGCTGATGTATTTCTATCACATGCTTAAACCAAATGTAGTGCCTGAATTAGCTTCCAGGGTTCCTGGTTCCTGTTGGACTGGGACGGTCTGGTCTTGAACGCCAGGAAAGAGAGCTAACCGCGAACTAGAAAACAAACTCACTCTGGTGAAATAAGCAAGGTTCTATTGCTCTTATACCACAGCAATTTGCCAAGTATTACAATGCTTTATTAAAGAATGACACTTTTTTATCCATTTATAGTTACATTAATGTTGTCATCGTCAGTGAAACAAGTTATTTCCTGTTCTCATTTATGTTATAGCAGCTATAAACAGTCGTTCCTTCACCAGTCTCTCTCTTTCTCTCTCTCTTGAAGTTAATAAGACAAAAACTCAGCTTGTCATGTTACCGAGAGCTTTACCTCCGACACTGGAGACTCATTCCTTAAATGTTAAATAAACATCTCCTTACAGAAATCACTACCATATCAATGACTGACCGCAATTCAATTCCCTGTGTAGGCTGTTACCATGGAAACGATAACGTATTAGAACAAGCAGCTGTTATAGAAAATTAATCAACACCTTCCGACCAATCAGAATAGAGAATTCAACAGCACTACGGTATAACAATATTTATTCCTATTCAATGTAGGAATACACTTAATATTTTGGGTCTAAATAGTGTTTCAGATTACATCTGAGCAAAAGTCTTGTTAATTATAGAGACGATGCACTCGTACCAGCACCAGGATAATATCTGCTGCTCTTTTTAGAGCCATAGATGGACTACAGTCAGTAAGTGACTTATATCTGATAGAATGATCAACGTGTTTAGCTGCAAGGTACCTAATAAACTGGCAGTGTAAGTACTCTATATATTATACACACACACGTTATTAAGTATTATAAAAAAAAAAAAATGGCTACATTTGAATTCATGTCTCTACAGAGATAACTACAATGTTTGCCCACTTTAGAGAGACAGAGCAGCTCTGAGGGAACCTTGTGCTTCTCTACGTGAATGAATTCATACATTTGTACAAATTAAACCCCGTGAACTCCAGGAGGACGCGATGTAATGGAGCACAGCTACCTGCAGACAGAGAGGCCATTCAGACAGGTAGACACGGAGAAGGAGGAGGGGCAGAAGCTGGAAAGAGTGTCAGCGTGGCACTGACGAAGAGCTGAACAGCCCCAGAGATTGATTACATGAACACGTGCGTACGTGCGTGTGTGTGTGTGTGTGTGTGTGCGTGTGTGTGTGTATACCCTTTGAGAAGCCATTCATTAATAGCAGTGAGTGCCAGGACTTTGAGAAGAGCCCAGATGGCCACAGGGAAAAAGACCAGAGTGAACGTCTGAACAAACAGATGTAACTTCACGTGCATTAACGCACTCGCTAACTCCTGAGAGAGAGAGAGAGAGAGAGAGAGACACAGAGGGACAGAGTGAGCAAGAAAGAGAGAGAGAGTGACAGAGAGAGAGAGCAAGAGAGACAGAGAGCGAGAGAGAGAGACAGAGAGAGTGAGCGAGAGAGAGACAAAGAGAAAGAGCGAGAGAGAGAGTGAGAGAGAGACAGAGAGAGTGAGCGAGAGAAAGACAAAAAGATAGAGCGAGAGAGAGAGAGAGTGAGAGAGAGCGAGAGAGAGACAGAGAGAGAATCACATGTTTATTATACTTTACAGTGATAAATGCTACAGTGATAAATGCTACAGTGATAGATGCTAGCAAATGATGGCAAAATGTTCTGACGGTTACAGAGTGCTGACACTGGAGACTCCTTCCATAAAAGTTAAATAGACTTATCTCCTTACAGAAAGAAAACTTCACCATATCAACAATTACATTTTCAAAAAAAAAATCTTTTCACACAGAGCATCCGCTGTACACGTCCCTGTGAATGAGCTGTCACTATGGAAACGATAACGTATCAGAGCGAGCGCATTAATCCGAAATAAACCTGGGATTTGCAGTTGCTCTACTGTCAGGGCTGCTGTTATAGAAAATTAATCAAAACCTTCTGACCAATCACAATCCAGAATTCCAAAACTCTGGTATAACTGTGTACACTGTGCATTGTTTATACTGCCCACCCTCAGAGTCAACAAGTATACACCCTGTGAACACACACACACACACACACACACACACACACACGCCTTACCTCAGTCTTTAAGGACAGACCGCTGTTAAAGAAGATGGTTGACACTGCTATGTAGGTGATGGTGATCTCGGGCCGAAGAGGACCTGAAGGAGAGCAGTTGAGACAGACGATGAATAAACAATACGTCGTGATATTGAACCCACTCTGGAACCTCTTACAGGTCAATGCTGTGGCCAGGTGTACTTATCTGATTCAACTCATGAATATTAATGAGCACTGGGGTCTGCGTTATGAATATTCATGAGCAATAAGAGACAGCCAAAAAAAAGGCACAACAATTTAATAGTTATATTCTGAAATAATGTGTTTCACAAGACACTCATAAAAAATACTAATACTACTACTACTACTAATAATAATAATAACAATAACAATAATAATAAGAGTGAGAGTAAACAATTATTACTGAGTCAGAAACAAATCTGATCTTTCCGTTCAGTTGCATTTAAAGTCACAGTTTATTTACAGATTAATAATTAGTTATAAACCGGGGGAAAGTGTGAACACTTGATCCCGTGTAAAACCCGGGAATGATGAAACTCTCCCTCACTCACCTCCTTTCACCCCGACGGACGGCGCGAGCTTGGCCGAAGCGATCGCGAGCGCGATACCGACAATGAACCATTCCTTCCGCACGCGCGCTAACAGGCCCATACCGGAGGAGTCCCGTTACACCGCCGCCGGTCCTCACCAAACTCTCCCCCGGTCCCTCCGTAACCAACTGTGGAGCGTCGGTTTGACAACGGCTCGATCCCAAATCCCTTACTTCCTGACACATAGGTCACTACTTAGTCAGAATACGTCATTCACTCAAACCCTACGTAGTGCGCATTTAGAGGGAATGAGGAAGCTATTTGGGATTTGGCCGAGCTTTCAAAAACACTTCCGGACACATAAGCGAAGCGCCATCATTTACCGTAATAACCCGTATTACAGCGCAACGACCGTAATGCACCCAATATAAACCTCCCAAACGGGAATATTTGTATATCTGTTTGTTTGTTTTGCTGAGGACCAGTGTAGCGAAATAAAATATATTTTATTTTATATAAAATATATAGTGGTCTATGAAATAAAACGTTCCATAAATAAATAATTTGAAGTATTTATGATTGGTTTGTTATTGTCTGTTATTGACTATCGGGCGCTAGCGGCCGCTAATAACTAGCATGTTGTGTGGCTTCATCGAAATTTAAACTCTCAGTCTCATTGTACTTTAAAAGTTAAAAAACACAAACTTTAAAGTATATACGTATTATATGTTCGTATTTCTTTACTATTTCATTTCCATTTAATTTCCAAATTAGCTTCTTGTTTTGTCTGTGGTACTACGAGTGCTTGTTGCTAATTTATATTATACATTATGTTCAAGTTGAAGTCTTTATTTGTCACATAACAGAGAGTTATGGAGGGTCTAATAAGTTCCTGAGCTGTGCAAACAATATAAAGACAAAGACACATAAGACATAAAGTGCACAACAGTGCAGGGAAGATACTAAACATCTTTGTACAGCATGCACGTGTGTGTGTGTGTGTGTGTGTGTGTAAAACAGATGTGAAGCATGGCCTGGTCTCAAATTTGTGTAAAAAGCACATTGAGGACAGCTCCTTATAAATATAGTTAAATAGTTATAAATATATACAAAGATGGACTGAGACGTGACTCTACACACAGTCACAGAGACCCTCACAGTCATGACATGCTCGTCACGCACTGTTGCTTATTCAGGCGTCCAGACACAATGCAAAAACACATACACACACCTGTGATTGTATATTTTTGCTAATTGCACAAAAGATAAAAGCGAACAATAGAAAATGGAAATTTTTTTTATGAAACATCGATAAAACAGGTTAGTGAGAGAAAGGACTTTTTTGTTTGTTTGCACCCTTCATCCCTTACGTCTGCAAACGGACACAGACACACACACAGACTTTATTGTTTAGCTGTACATGAGCCGTGAGAAAGATTGTCCATTATACAAACATTTGGCCTTCATGAGTGTAGATTTTTCATTGACTTAAAGAATAAAAAACGCTAAAGCTGTCTGCGTGTTGATATCTAGAGAACAAATATCCCCATAAGTATTGGAATATGAGTTTTGAACTTGTGGCAACATTTGGCTGGACCCTACAGGGAAACAACTTTTCAAAAAAAATTACATTTAGTTTTTTATTTACTAAAACTAATACATGTAAAAGATTTCCTTTTGGTTACTGTGGTTAAGGTTTGGGTTAGATTTAGGGGCAGCGTAACATTAATTAGCTGCATTAATAATGTCAGTGAAAGTTCAGAGAAAGACAAGGATTCAGGATTAAACACACTCTTCAGACACTTTGAGATTATTAGGCTACAGTAGGAACTAAAACTAGTAAATGCATAATTCAAATAAGCTGAAACAGTAACTGAATCATATTACAGTGATACATACAGTATAAAAATCATGACTAAATCCCATCTCGATACACACTTATTCAACCTTTAAGCTACTGATTAATTTTCCCTTCATTATTCCTGTTTTTAAAATCAAGACATCATCATGAATAAAAGTGGATTTGGATATAAAAGAAGTTCAAAGCCGAACCAAAGTTACACAGCAAATGAGAAAGTTTAAACTGAAGAAAATGTAAAAGGCAAAACAAAACTTATATGAGATAAGATGACTGCTCTTTCTTATAACATGGACAGAGTATCTCTAAAACAAATTTAATACCACAGTGCTGTTGATTTCTCAATTCTGATTGGTCAAAAGCTGTTGATTAATTTTCTATAATACTTGTAACAGTAACTGTGCGTACACGACTCCGTTACTGATTTTTTTCCTATAACAGCATGACGGAGTGTTTTATCTCTTATGTGGCTGTATCTTCTCCTCCTTGAATTCAGTGGTAATAGAATTCCCATCCTCGCACCTGTACTCTCCATACTCGACTTTAGAGTGAAAGCCGGTGGTGATGGTCAGTTTGACCGGGACTGTAACGGCCACCTCCTTCCTCACCACGTTCACCGTTAGCTTGGTGCGAGGAGGAATGGTGGCTGGCAAGGAGACTCTGATGCTTTCATTTGTGGTTTTGGTGTTGCTGCTGCCCTTCTCCACGGCAAAGATGTTACTAACATTTAAGGTGTTCTCTATTCCAACACCAAACACTGTTATACCAAATTTGGTTCCCAAACCAATCTGTGTGGAATTGCTAAAGTTGAAACTCTCAGTGACAGATCCTGAATACGCTCTACTCAGCTCAGTGGTGAAGGTTTGTTTCTCTGATCCATAATTCACACCGGTGATGGAATCGATGATAACTTTTTTTATGTGTTCTTTCTTTTTGTCCCATTCAACTTCAGCTTTAACGGTGGGTTTGCCTGCTTTAAGAGGACGGATGTGGGTCAGACGGTTGTCGAACCAGTCGTACTTAGGCACATCACGACTAGCTCTGGCAACCCGGATATACCCACCTCTGTCTGTATGCTGATACAGAACCCAGGCTCCTCTCTGCACCTTGTGAGAAGATGCTTTATCGTTAAAAGTGCCGTGAAGCAAGTTGGTCTCACAGTTGAGGACGAGACTCCGGCCCTCGTAGTTTTCCTTTTCATACAGTGTGATCTGAGGATTATCCAGGTCGTCTGTCACCACCTCTAGTGAAGAAATGTTGTTATTGTAGTGCACGCTGGGATATTCTCCTTCCTCATAGACAGTCGGTTCGCCAGCGAAATCTGCACCTGTGTACGCCACCCATGGATTCCCAATGACCTTCAGAGCGGAGATGCAGTTATCAAAACTCACATTACTTAAATCGGGGACATCAGAGGTGAACTCTCTGCTGAGGCCCTGGAAGTTTTTATTTTCGTAGACGATGATCTTGTTCATGACTGAAGGAGTTTGCAGTTGGCTCAGAGACTCACAGGGAGTGCAGAAAGCAATGGGACTGAGAATCTGTGAAGATTGTTCAAGTTCCACCTTCTATATATAGCTGCTAGGTGGAGCGAAAAGGACGAACACACATAACCTGTAATACTTGTTCGTTACAATGGTGCACAGATGATGTTTATGGACATTTCAGACTCTCCTTATTACAGAGATGAGTTTTTACATGTCTGTAGTATCTCATGTCTCAGAGAAATTGCAGAGATCATATTTTAATTTAGAGGCTGAAAAAGGGAACCAATCCTCCTTCTGTGGATCACATTGTTATTAGATTAGATTTTTAAAGTTTTGAATAAAAAACACTCTGTGGCATTAGGGACTGCTAATAACTGGTTGTTTTAATGCCATACACACTTTTACTTGGAAAAAAAAAAACTTTGAGGTATTGACATATATCTTGGGGTTCGTTGAGCTAAAATCATCACTTAATTATATGGAATATTTTTGTTATCAAAAAATATAGCTCTTTAAAATGGACATTAGTGACAAAATCACACAGGTCTATCTATCTAGAACTGTATTTGGAAGTGTAGACTTTTCATAGACGAGACAAACACATATTTCACTTTTATTGATTTATTTATTCATTTATTTTTAATGTTAGAATAAAAATCATTGTATTATAGGATGTGCAATAATCAGGGCAGTAAGATCACATTAAATGCCTGCACATTGCTCGATCACTGTAGATTGTCTTTAACATTTTACACAGACAGAGAAAGATAAGGATTCAGGATTAAACACACTCTTCAGACACTTTGAGATTATTAGGCTACAGTAGGAACTAAAACTAGTAAATGCATAATTCAAATAAGCTGAAACAGTAACTGAATCATATTACAGTGATACATACAGTATAAAAATCATGACTAAATCCCATCTCGATACACACTTATTCAACCTTTAAGCTACTGATTAATTTTCCTTCATTATTCCTGTTTTTAAAATCAAGACATCATCATGAATAAAAGTGGATTTGGATATAAAAGAAATTCAAAGCCGAACCAAAGTTACACAGCAAATGAGAAAGTTTAAACTGAAGAAAATGTAAAAGGCAAAACAAAACTTATATGAGATAAGATGACTGCTCTTTCTTATAACATGGACAGAGTATCTCTAAAACAAATTTAATACCACAGTGCTGTTGATTTCTCAATTCTGATTGGTCAAAAGCTGTTGATTAATTTTCTATAATACTTGTAACAGTAACTGTGCGTACACGACTCCGTTACTGATTTTTTTCCTATAACAGCATGACGGAGTGTTTTATCCCTCATGTGGCTGTATCTTCTCCTCCTTGAATTCAGTGGTAATAGAATTCCCCCGCTCACACCTGTACTCTCCATACTCGACTTTAGATTGAAAGCCGGTGGTGATGGTCAGTTTGACCGGGACTGTAACGGCCACCTCCTTCCTCACCATGTTCACCGTTAGCTTGGTGCGAGGAGGAATGGCGGCTGGCAAGGAGACTCTGATGCTTTCATTTGTGGTTTTGGTGTTGCTGCTGCCCTTCTCCACGGCAAAGATGTTACTGGCATTTAAGGCGTTCTCTATTCCAACACCAACTTCTATCTCAAATTTGGTTCCCAAACCAATCTGTGTGGAATTGCTAAAGCTGAAACTCTCAAAGACAGGTCCTGAATACTCTCGACTCAGCTCAGTGGTGAAGGTTTGTTTCTCTGATCCATAATTCACACCGGTGATGGAATCGATGATAACTTTTTTTATGTGTTCTTTCTTTTTGTCCCATTCACCTTCAGCTTTAATGGTGGGTTTGCCTGCTTTAAGAGGACGGACGTAGCTCAGATGGTTATCGAACAAGTCATACTTAGGCACATCACGACTAGCTCTGGCCACCCGGATATACCCACCTCTGTCTGTATGCTGATACAGAACCCAGGCTCCTCTCTGCACCTTGTGAGAAGATGCTTTATCATTAAAAGTGCCGTAAACCAAGTTGGTCTCACAGTTGAGGACGAGGCTCTGGCCCTTGTAGTTTTCCTCTTCATACAGTGTGATCTGAGGATTGTCCAGGTCCTCTGTCACCACCTCTAGTGAAGAAAAGTCGTCATTATAGTGCACGCTGGGATATTCTCCTTCCTCATAGACAGTCGGTTCGCCAGCGAAATCTGCACCTGTGTACGCCACCCATGGATTCCCGATGACCTTCAGAGAGGAGATGCAATTATCAAAACTCACATTACTTAAATCGGGGACATCAGAGGTGAACTCTCTGCTGAGGCCCTGGAAGTTACAATCTTTGTAGACGATGATCTTGTTCATGACTGAAGGAGTTTGCAGTTGGCTCAGAGACTCACAGGAAGTGCAGAAAGTGATGAGACCGAGAATCTGTGAAGATTGTTCAAGTTCCACCTTCTATATATAGCTGCTCGTGGAGCGAAAAGGACAGACAGACATAACACGTAATACCTGACACAATTTGCAGCCACTTTCATATGTTTTGTCTTATATAATTATATACAGGGAGTAATTGAGTTTACAGTCAAACAGCCTGTTAAATACATCTTAAAATCATTACTGTTAAGTGTTTAAAAAAAACATTTTTAACCTGGTTATTTGGTATTTTCTTGGTTAGTAGAATAGTACCTGTCTCCTGAAATCCTGTAACCACTCTATATAGAGAACATTTTTGTGAATTTGCACCATTTGCATTGCACGAGATTTTAATAACGTCTACATCTCCTTATTAGGTAATGAACGCTTCAGTAGGTGGGTCTGTATAAGCTTAAGCAACTACTCTGCGCAGGAACACTTATTGATAGAATCACATAAAAACAGTGATTATTAAAATAAGTGCCGTAATTAATTTTATATTCTTTTATAGTCCAAAGCCAGGAAATGTATAAATTTCTAATATAAAATCTGTTCAGATTTACTAATAAAAGGTTTATACCTTCTGAGTAGTGTGATGTACATAAATAACAAATTTTGTGTGTGTTTTAATGTCATGTAAAAAAAAATATAGAGGGCAAAATTCCACCACACACTCTCACTGAATCCCTGCTCTGGTGTTACTAGTCGTAAGTGCCTTCCTACACACCTCTACATAGTCACTGTGAGATAGGCATGAGGCACACCTGCATCAGACGTGTGTCAGGCATATTACACTGTTGTGTTCCAGCAGATAAAAAGGTAAAAGGTAAAAATGGGTTAAAGTGTTCTTGCCTCTCACTGAGGGGAATTGACCACCTTCTTGGTTATTCTTGTTCATTTCATTCTCTCCTGTAGCTGTAGTTTTCAGTTTCTGTTGAAGGCCATGAACCCAATTCAGGAACAGCGATGAGTTAAATCTTACTAATGTCCCGTTGTGAGATCATCACACAAAGAAGCATCTTGTCTTTCAGGTTCAATGATGTCTTTCAGGTCCAAAAAAATTTGCCAAGCTTTGTCATTCTCCAGTAATTTATCGGCAAACATCAATGGCAGTAATCTCAATAATGTCCAAGTTTCCTGGCAGTTATCTCCTAGGCACAGTGGCACAGCGGGTATCGCTGCCATCTCACAGCTCCTGAGCTCGGGTGATTGTCTGTGTGGAATTTTCCTGCATGTTCTCCACACGTCTGTGACGGGTTTCCTCTGGGTTCTTCGGTTTCCTCTCACCTCCCAAAAACATGCAAGTAGGTGAATTGGATTCGCTAACATAAATTCACCCTAGGTGTGAATGAGCGTATTAATGTGCGTGCATGTGCAGAGTGCCCTGCAATGGACTGGCGTCCCATCCAGGGTGCATTCCCACTGGTAGTATCCCTTCTAATGTGCCATGCATAAAAGCTTGGGGAAATCCCTGCATTGTGTAGAAATGGGTTACTTTTTAAACTGTCACTTTTTACGCCATCCACAGGAACCGAATATGTGTTCCTTTTCAACTCCAGAAGGACGATTTAATGAGATTAAACTGTTCTGGACAGGAACATATCCTCTTCCATGAATGTCTGTGTCTGGGAGGCTGGCCAAACAAAATCTGTAAAACTCTTCCATGTTAACATTTTCCTGAAAGTCACCAAGTGAGTGGGCAAACTGTCTGCAGACACATACAGGACAGTACCTTTAATGTTTCTTCCCAATTTTTGAAAATAAAAATAACGTCATTCTTGTTCAAGTATTTCTATATCTTTCAGTAATGGCATCAGAACCCCACTGTTTCACAACAGTACTATGACCAAAGCAAGCCAGATAGATTGATTGCACAGACAAACTTTACTGCACTGGGAAATTTGAAACTACCCGGTAAACTGCACAGACCTTGTGTTTCTTCAATTCTTAATTTTTCTAAAGGGATTAGCTGATTTTCCTTACAGTATGACAAGTCTGTATATGTTTTAAAGCAGGTCCACTGTACAAAATATCCTGTCTTCTGCCTGCAAAATTTTACATAGAACATCACATCTGTTTAACAGCTCAGACAAGATTTTCAAAAGAGAAAAAATATGTTAAGGCACAAATTCTTTTAGAAGACACACCTGAAATGCAAGCTTGATAAATGTCAGTAAACACATTCACTTTGGTCACAGATGATGCTGATGGACATTTCAGACTCTCCTTATTATGGAGATGAGTTTTTAAATGTCTGTAGTATCTCAGGTCTCAGAGAAATTGCAGAGATCATATTTCAATTTAGAGGCTGCAGTACAGCTGTGAACAGTGTGTTTACGGTCCCGAGCCGAGTGTTCAAGTTCAGTTCTAAATGAACACATCCCGTTCATAGATGCAGGGTAGGGGACAGTTACTTGCACGCTGCATTGGTTGGACGATATCAAGTTTTAGGACAGGAGTCTTCTGCCTCAACCCTTAACCAAAGTCAGTTTATCTTGTTTCTCTACAACAACATGTATTTGTTATAAATTATGTTCTATCTCCTCTACTGGTTTAAACATATAGATGCTGATATGTTAAAGGCCTCGCTAAGTCTTATTACCTTTCACCTTCTATATCTGTATATAAACAACCAGCTAAAGATGAGACAGTTAAGATATAAAACAATTTCATTCCTCATTAAGCCATAACTAATAACTGAATAACTATGCAGACAACCACGAATGTTATTTAAATCAACAAAATATGGACACAATTCTCATTACACTAACATGACCCATAGATCAGCTTTTGTCTCTAATTGATAAGAGTCTCCCTTAAAGATTAACATTTGTCAGTCTTTTAGTATCTAATTCGAATAAGAAATATAAACTATGCATCTAGGGCTGGACTGGGACAAAAAAAATCAGACTGGGAGCCTCACACTGACTCAGGCCACCCCATACACCCCCAACAAATTTTAAGACCACTGACAACTTAATGTTCACTCATCAACCAATTTATTAGGAACCCCTGTCCATCTGCCCAGTTATTACAATACAGTATCTAATCAGTCAATCATGTGGCAGCAGCTCAGTGAATAAAATCATGCAGATACAGGCCAAGAGCTTCAGTTAATGTTCACATGAAACATCAGAATGGGAGAAAAATGTGATTTAAGCGACTTTGTCCGTGGCATGGTTGTTGGTGCCAGTTGGGCTGGTTTGAGGATTTCAGAAACTGCTGATTCTCCCGGGCTTTTCACAGAAACAGTCTCACACATAATGGTGTGGAAAAAAAAAAAAAAAAAAGAAGAAGAAGCAGTTTTGTCAGCGAAAATTCATTGTTCATGACAGAGATCAGGAGAGAATGGACAGACTGGTTCAAGCTGACAGAAAGCTTACAGTCACTCATATAAACATTCTTTATAACCATGGTGAGCAGAAAAGCATCTCAGAACACACAATTTTACCTCATTTTAGTATGGCATTCCTATTAATTTGGTTGGTGTGTGTATTTCAAAAGAAAAGCATGAGTTGCATTACTTTTAACAATAATTAAGAAAATGTTGCGCAAGAACAAAAGGATCCACATTTTTCACATTGTACTTTATTAGTATTTAATATTTTTCATATGGACACATTGTAATGACAGTCACCTTATGATCATCACCTGCACTACAACCAAGGGTGTAGGTTTGATTTTGACATTGGTGGGGACATGAAGCAGTCTGCAGAGCCCCCTGGAAGCTGAAGATTTTGAAACCAGTGATCTGTAACTATGTATTTACATCTAAACATAAAAAATACTGTTAATTATATCTGCACCCTAAACACACACAGCTCAGTGTCCACTGTCTTGTTCCCTGCTATTTGAAGAAGCCAAACACATGCCTACGCCTGTCTTTAAGAGAAATGAGCTGTTGGCATATTTGTTTCACATCAGTGTTGTCCAGTTTGTCCTGCTGGACATGGCACACAGCAATATTGTTCAGTCTCACTTGTGTCATTGTTGTTCTGAGCCATGTTTTCAGTCTCCTGAGAGCACTGAAACTCCTTTCGGCCTCAGCTGATGAGACTGGTATGAATAAAAGCAGCCTGACAAGGGTTTCAACTTGATCAAACAGGCCTCTCACTTCACCTGCCATTCCTCTCATGATATTAGCCACTTCAGTACTAGATGTGAAAGTGTTTTTGGACTGAAACATGGCTAGTTGGACTTTGTGATTCTCCCTGTTCAGTTCTGGGTTCCCATCAACAATCATTCACTTCTCCAGTCAGTAGAGTTTCCTCTAGCTTCTGCAAGACATCTAGATCTGGTTGGTTGAACTTGTCCTTAAACTGAACATCAACAATATCTAGCATTTTATAGAAGTCTGTTCTGTAATGCTCCTCAGGTGACTTGGGAGTGCACTCTGTCTATTGCTGTCTACAGCTGGATCAGTTTCCTTAGGAATACACCACAGTATGCAATTAGCCACCCTGTATCCACTACTGCATGTGAAAAATACATCTACACACTGATGAAGCTAGTAACCACTTATTTAATATATTTTATATACATAGTACAGTATTCATGCCCACATTATTAAAAGCATGTATGTCTGAGTGGTTAATAGAGCTCTTAGTACACCAGTGCAACTTCACTGTAATACAAAACAAATATCTACATTTACTCTTATAATCACATTGTTACAAGCCTAGGCCTCACCTGTGACCCTGCCCCTCCACCTATATATATATATATATATATACACACACACACACACACACCCCCTGAGCTCTCTTCTCTCCAGCTCCCTCTTTCGAGCTGCTCATCTCTCCCCTCCTTTTTCCCACAAATTTCCCACAGGTGTGTGTAATTCGTGTCACTCACCTTCTCCCGCCCCGCCCTCCGTTCACAAGACAGTGCTCAACCACACCCCCGCCTCCACATTTATATAGCCATGTGCATTTTATTTTGTGTCTTGTTTCACCCCTGTTTTGTCATTCGTACGTTTCCTGATCATTCTCATTCTAGCGTCCTGTCCGGGGTGAATTCTCCCCCAGTGTTACCGGGATTGTCTCCAGATCTAACCCGACGCGGATCAGGAAAGTGAACGAATGAATTAATTTAAACAGACAATCTGTCCAGATCAATGTGCCACTGTGATCATTTCTTTATACATACCTCATAAACCACGCCCTTTTATTTATCACCAGATAAATCTTATCAAGTGCATTTATCATGAGGAAAAATGCATTTTATAGGAGTTACTTGCTGATGTTGTAAAACGATTGAAGTTGGAAAAACGACAAAACACTATTCTGGAAAATAATTTTGAGGAGATGTAATTTACAATGAAGTTTGCCTTCTGTCCCAGTGACTAAGATGGGAATGGGTGGGGTTAACAACTGTCCTGAAGCCAGCCACTCAGTGCTTAATAAGTAAGAAATAACACACTGAAATATAAGGAAGAAAGGAATAAATATAATATATAATATATAAAATAACAGACTGCGGGCTGAAGCTGTATCACACGACCCCACCTGACCTCCTCTATCACACACACTCTGCGTTTTTCTTGCTCTCGATATCAGACGCTGCACTGCACACGAGGCAAAGGCGTGAATATGGAAAATCAAAAGGGTCACATAGAAACAAAATGCAGCTTTGTTTGAAATGGAGAAATATAAACTATGCATCCAGGGCTGGACTGGGACAAAAAAAATCAGACTGGGAGCCTCACACTGACTCAGGCCACCCCATACACCCCCAACAAATTTTAAGACACTGACAACTTAATGTTCACTCATCAACCAATTTATTAGGAACCCCTGTCCATCTGCCCATGTATTACAATACAGTATCTAATCAGTCAATCATGTGGCAGCAGCTCAGTGAATAAAATCATGCAGATGCGGGTCAAGAGCTTCAGTTAATGTTCACATGAAACATCAGAATGGGAGAAAAATGTGATTTAAGCGACTTTGTCCGTGGCATGGTTGTTGGTGCCAGTTGGGCTGGTTTGAGGATTTCAGAAACTGCTGATTCTCCCGGGCTTTTCACAGAAACAGTCTCACACATAATGGTGTGGAAAAAAAAAAAAAAAAAAAAAGAAGAAGCAGTTTTGTCAGCGAAAATTCATTGTTCATGACAGAGATCAGGAGAGAATGGACAGACTGGTTCAAGCTGACAGAAAGCTTACAGTCACTCATATAAACATTCTTTATAACCATGGTGAGCAGAAAAGCATCTCAGAACACACAAATTTACCTCATTTTAGTATGGCATTTCTATTAATTTGGTTGGTGTGTGTATTTCAAAAGAAAAGCATGAGTTGCATTACTTTTAACAATAATTAAGAAAATGTTGCGCAAGAACAAAGGGATCCACATTTTTCACATTGTACTTTATTAGTATTTAATATTTTTCATATGGACACATTGTAATGACAGTCACCTTATGATCATCACCTGCACTACAACCAAGGGTGTAGGTTTGATTTTGACATTGGTGGGGACATGAAGCAGTCTGCAGAGCCCCCTGGAAGCTGAAGATTTTGAAACCAGTGATCTGTAACTATGTATTTACATCTAAACATAAAAAATACTGTTAATTATATCTGCACCCTAAACACACACAGCTCAGTGTCCACTGTCTTGTTCCCTGCTATTTGAAGAAGCCAAACACATGCCTACGCCTGTCTTTAAGAGAAATGAGCTGTTGGCATATTTGTTTCACATCAGTGTTGTCCAGTTTGTCCTGCTGGACATGGCACACAGCAATATTGTTCAGTCTCACTTGTGTCATTGTTGTTCTGAGCCATGTTTTCAGTCTCCTGAGAGCACTGAAACTCCTTTCGGCCTCAGCTGATGAGACTGGTATGAATAAAAGCAGCCTGACAAGGGTTTCAACTTGATCAAACAGGCCTCTCACTTCACCTGCCATTCCTCTCATGATATTAGCCACTTCAGTACTAGATGTGAAAGTGTTTTTGGACTGAAACATGGCTAGTTGGACTTTGTGATTCTCCCTGTTCAGTTCTGGGTTCCCATCAACAATCATTCACTTCTCCAGTCAGTAGAGTTTCCTCTAGCTTCTGCAAGACATCTAGATCTGGTTGGTTGAACTTGTCCTTAAACTGAACATCAACAATATCTAGCATTTTATAGAAGTCTGTTCTGTAATGCTCCTCAGGTGACTTGGGAGTGCACTCTGTCTATTGCTGTCTACAGCTGGATCAGTTTCCTTAGGAATACACCACAGTATGCAATTAGCCACCCTGTATCCACTACTGCATGTGAAAAATACATCTACACACTGATGAAGCTAGTAACCACTTATTTAATATATTTTATATACATAGTACAGTATTCATGCCCACATTATTAAAAGCATGTATGTCTGAGTGGTTAATAGAGCTCTTAGTACACCAGTGCAACTTCACTGTAATACAAAACAAATATCTACATTTACTCTTATAATCACATTGTTACAAGCCTAGGCCTCACCTGTGACCCTGCCTCTCCACCTATATATATATATATATACACACACACACACACACACCCCCTGAGCTCTCTTCTCTCCAGCTCCCTCTTTCGAGCTGCTCATCTCTCCCCTCCTTTTTCCCACAAATTTCCCACAGGTGTGTGTAATTCGTGTCACTCACCTTCTCCCGCCCCGCCCTCCGTTCACAAGACAGTGCTCAACCACACCCCCGCCTCCACATTTATATAGCCATGTGCATTTTATTTTGTGTCTTGTTTCACCCCTGTTTTGTCATTCGTACGTTTCCTGATCATTCTCATTCTAGCGTCCTGTCCGGGGTGAATTCTCCCCCAGTGTTACCGGGATTGTCTCCAGATCTAACCCGACGCGGATCAGGAAAGTGAACGAATGAATTAATTTAAACAGACAATCTGTCCAGATCAATGTGCCACTGTGATCATTTCTTTATACATACCTCATAAACCACGCCCTTTTATTTATCACCAGATAAATCTTATCAAGTGCATTTATCATGAGGAAAAATTCATTTTATAGGAGTTATTTGCTGATGTTGTGAAACGACTGAAGTTGGAAAAACGACAAAACACTATTCTGGAAAATAATTTTGAGGAGATGTAATTTACAATGAAGTTTGCCTTCTGTCCCAGTGACTAAGATGGGAATGGGTGGGGTTAACAACTGTCCTGCAGCCAGCCACTCAGTGCTTAATAAGTAAGTAACAACACACTGAAATATAAGGAAGAAAGGAATAAATATAATATATAATATATAAAATAACAGACTGCGGGCTGAAGCTGTATCACACGACCCCACCTGACCTCCTCTATCACACACACTCTGCGTTTTTCTTGCTCTCGATATCAGACGCTGCACTGCACACGAGGCAAAGGCGTGAATATGGAAAATCAAAAGGGTCACATAGAAACAAAATGCAGCTTTGTTTGAAATGGAGAAATATAAACTATGCATCTAGGGCTGGACTGGGACAAAAAAAATCAGACTGGGAGCCTCACACTGACTCAGGCCACCCCATACACCCCCAACAAATTTTAAGACACTGACAACTTAATGTTCACTCATCAACCAATTTATTAGGAACCCCTGTCCATCTGCCCAGCTATTACAATACTGTATCTAATCAGTCAATCATGTGGCAGCAGCTCAGTGAATAAAATCATGCAGATACAGGTCAAGAGCTTCAGTTAATGTTCACATGAAACATCAGAATGGGAGAAAAATGTGATTTAAGCGACTTTGTCCGTGGCATGGTTGTTGGTGCCAGTTGGGCTGATTTGCAGATTTCAGAAACTGCTGATTCTCCCGGGCTTTTCACAGAAACAGTCTCTCGAGTTCACACATAACAGTGTGAAAAACAACAACAACAAAAAAAAGACGCAGTTTTGTCAGCGAAAATACATTGTTGATGACAGAGATCAGGAGAGAATGGACATGTTTTTGAACATGGCTAGTTGGACTTTGTGATTCTCCCTGTTCAGTTCTGGGTTCCCATCAACAATCATTCACTTCTCCAGTCAGTAGAGTTTCCTCTAGCTTCTGCGAGACATCTAGATCTGGTTAGTTGAATTTATCCTTAAAGTGAACATCAACACTATCTAGCATTTTATAGAAGTCTGTTCTGTAATGCTCCTCAGGTGACTTGGGAGTGCACTCTGTCTATTGCTGTCTACAGCTGGATCAGTTTCCTTAGAAATACACCACAGTATGCAATTAGCCACTCTGTATCCACTACTGCATGTGAAAAATACATCTACACACTGATGAAGCTAGTAACCACTTATTTAATATATTTTATATACATAGTACAGTATTCATGCCCACATTATTAAAAGCATGTATGTCTGAGTGGTTAATAGAGCTCTTAGTACACCAGTGCAACCTCACTGTAATACAAAACAAATATCTACATTTACTCTTATAATCACATTGTTACAAGCCTAGGCCTCACCTGTGACCCTGCCTCTCCACCGAATCTCTTCCTGCTCTGTCTGAGCTACTACCTGGCAGGACTGCTTCTGTCTCCTGATAAAATAACACACTGATGCACGCCATATGAACAGTATGGAAAAACATTTATGGCTTAGTTAAGTATTATTATTATTATTATCATTATTGTCGACTCTACACATCTAGCAATTGTGAAAATATTTTAAGTGACTTATACTTGACTTGTTGTAAAGTAGCTCCAAAGGTCCACCTTTCTTTTTTGGCTGCCATTCTGACTCAGCATCACCAAATTAGCCTAACTGCCAAACACACACACATACACACACACACACACACACACACAAACGTTTAGGCTTGCCACTCATCCCATTAATAGGGGATTGTCACGTACTGGGAAAATGCACTGTCTCTGAATCAATATGAGACACAGTTTGACAAATTGTGCTGATGCCTGTCATGGCCAGGACGCTCTTGTAAAAGAGTTCCTTAATCTCAATGTTACTTTGCCTGGTTCAATAAAGATTAAATAAAAATAAAAACCACAAGACATTGACAGACAACAATGGTTATATACATAAATATATTTTTATTGTTTGATCAAAATTATTGCTAGGGACAATTTAGCAGTCGCTGGATATTGGTAGCGTCCCTACTAAATTCTATGCCCTTGCTATTGACTCATATTCATCTTTTGATCTTAAACCCAAATGTCTTTATTGTATAGCAAAAACAAAAGAATTGGCCCTGCCGTTCCAATACTTTCAGCTGGGACTATACATATATATATTTGAGTGCTGTTTTCTGCAGTTCCCATATAAGCATGTTTAAAAGTTCACTTCCTTCTAACTGCCTTCTAACTGCCTGCTGACCAAGTGCAGATACTTCAGATGGGCGAATAAGGCAGTTGTACACAGTTCAAGTGTACAGTATGCATAAACCAAACAAGTTTCATGTTGAACAAAAAGCAATTAATTCTGTTGTTCTTTACACAGGTACCAATGACACTGCATGTAAAGACTTTTAAAAAAAGATTTTATAACATTGAGATTTTAAATTCATAGTCTCTGGTCCATCGCCCTCAGCAAGACTGTGGGCTAATCAAGTCTTTTTTTTTTTTAAAGATAAATTTCACCCTGAATGACTTACATGCTAAAATTTATAATTAATATGCAATCTGCAAGATTTATTTTATAGAGAAATTCTGAATTGAATTTTTTTAATTTAAACTTTAATCCTTGATAAATTGGTCTGTTTTCTATTTGGTTATCAGTTTCCTACATTACCCACAATGCCAATTGACTACCTGCTAATAATGGTGCAGTGTGATTTAGCCCTCTCTACCTTAAGAGAATGTGGCAGCAGTCCTTTAATCCTTTAATCTGTCCAGCTCTCTCTGCTCCTCTAAATAAACGTTTCCTTACAGAAAACTTCATCATATCAACAATTTTTCAAATAAATATTTTTTAAAATCCATTTTTGCGGAGCATCCACTGTACAAGTCCTTGTATATGCTATAGAAATGATAATGTATTAGAACAAGCGCATTAATATAAATGTGAGATTTCAGCTGCACTACTGTCAGAGCTGCTGTTATAGAAACTTTAATCAAGTCCTGACCAATCAGAATTGAGAATTGAACAGCATTGTGGTGTATTTACACTGGCCATGGCCAAACTCTATACTGAACAAGTGAAATGATACAGAATAGCACACGCTAATGCTTTTAAAGATGAGTTAAAGATTAATTTTTGTTGTTGGAGGTTTCAGAGATTCCGATGATGTTTCTGTTCTTTGGTATTAAATGTAGGGTTTTACTTCTGCTGTCTGTTTTATTGGTAAGATCTTCATAGGCCGAGATGGAGAGCTGTTATAGAAAAATGGAAACACTCTCTCAGTAAAATTGTGTGTTATAGTGTGCAAGCGTGTATTGGTTATAAGATCAATAAATGTCACTTTCCCCTTGTTCCAGTCCAGATGCACTCTGACCCTCTGCGGTTTGTCTTTAGCTCTGAAAATGTCACCTGTTTGTCCCGGACAGAGCGTGTGGTAACTTCCTTTATTGTAGCTCATGCTGCACACTGCATTAGAGAAGGAATTCTTCTTTCTTGGAGCAGACTCTCCAATCACACCCAGTTCCCAGATGTTACTGTCCCCAACCTCGACGTCCCAGTAGTGCGACCCTGATTTAAAGCCCTCACAGCCCAGGACACATGTAACACTATCGAATCGCTCCGGATTATCAGGCAGCGGTAATTCCTGTTTTCTGTGTTCAACAGTAGTGAGATCGTCAGACACATGGAGCTGTGAATGTGCAGTGTTGGGGTCCAGAGTAACAGAAGCTGAGAAGAGAAAACAAATTGATTTTGTAACTGCTGCAAGTCTGCAAGTTATTCTCTTTAGTTGACTTTGAGTTGGTCGAGCACAAATGTGGGGCTAAATAAAACCATAACATTGTTACTAAGGAACAAATAGCTCCATGAGGGAAGAACAAATGCAGAGATGCCAAGACTACCAGCAAGCAAATCCTAGCAGGAAGAGAGAACAAATAGAATTTTAGATGAAAAAATGGATGGAAAAACGAAAGGATGAAATGGATATTTGTTTTTTAGCTGTGTGCCAAGCGACAGTCAGAAACCAGCAAGGCAATAGTCCATTGTGAACTCTACTTAATAATAAGCAGCTATTCCATTTGTTTTACTGACCATAGATACCACAGTCCAGCCTTCTGGTTTTCTATTGGCTCACAATTCATAGGTCAAAGTTCACCAAGATAAAGTCAGAATGAAGTGAAAGTAACCACTACAAGGAGCCCTCTGTCACCTTTCCGTGTCCTTTCCCCTTCAGTGATTTTCGGCAGGCTAATTTTATTCTGACCACCGATTTAACTGAGAAAGCAGAAAGTTTTCAGGTGTCCCCCGTATCTCCCTGGTGAGGGGTCACGAATCCCCTGAGCCCTAAATTATATTTAAATATCCTCCTTGCATGGTTGTAGACTGAATCTTTAATTACTTGAAACTTGAAGCTAGTTATCTTTATAATACATCTTTTACAATATCCAGATTACGCTCTGGTTTTCATGATGGTTGAAGTCTGGACTGTATTTGAAAACAAACAAACAAACAACAACACAAACACTCACTGTATTGGAAGATCTCCTGCATTCTCACACAGACTCTGATCTTCAGGTTAGAAATGTGTTTAGAAACATTGATCAGCATATTTGTCTCAGTCTCTGGAATCTTTGTTGTGCGTTGAACTCTGAGAATATAAGAGGATAAGTAATACATTTATTACATCATTTTAATACATTAATACATGTATTGAACATTATCAGTATATCCTTCTATCTATCTATCTATCATGGAAAATTTCAGTTAAGTGTAAACATGATTGTAATAATTACCCCTCTCATAGAAAAGTAACCCAAAGATATACTTACTCTTTCACTGTGGACTCGACATTCTAAAGAGGAAATAAAGACAGCTGCAGATTATTACAACAAAAATTCATATACACATACATTTTTGTCAACGTTTTGTATATCGCTGATATTTTGGCAGATATATCTCAGCACACAATTTTTAACATAAAAAAAAATGAATAATGAAATGATATAAGGAAGAACATGAAGAAGGATCTCTATCCATGCAACACATTATAGATTTCAAGAAACCCCATATTTCTGTTTTATATGTTTAGAGAAAAGAAAAGAAAATCTACTATCAGCTTAAAACTGTATAAAATTACTGTAGTAGTGTAAAAATTATAGTATTTGGTAATAGTAGGGAATTCAATAAGTAAGGAATAAAATCAGTGTGCTATTAAAGGAAAATAATCAACAACAGGGTGGTGTGATGAAGCAGTGTTACTGTTACCACTCTGAAGTTGATTATTTTCCTATAACAGCACATCCTGAATGTTTTATTCCTCTTATATCGCAGCAAATTGCCAATGATTACAAATGTTTTATTTATTAAAGAATGACGCTTTATTCTTTTTATCCATTTATAGTTAATTTTAATGTTGTGAAATGTCTGTGAAACAAGTTAGTGTAAGGGGACAGCCGGCTCGTCCTTGTGCCATCACTAGAAGGAGGT
Source organism: Pangasianodon hypophthalmus (assembly GCF_027358585.1). Taxonomy (NCBI): domain Eukaryota; kingdom Metazoa; phylum Chordata; class Actinopteri; order Siluriformes; family Pangasiidae; genus Pangasianodon; species Pangasianodon hypophthalmus. The sequence goes on along the minus strand of NC_069725.1, from coordinate 23,536,371 downwards.
AGAGAGCAGCCAGTAACGTTGCTAGACTGGATTCTGCCACCAGAGAGCACCAGAGAGCACCGTCAGTGCTTATACTTATAATCAGTGACAATCGGCTCCACCTGTGCCTCAGTCTGTTTAAGGAGAGCTCTCCACTCCCTCACTCACTGCCCAGCTATGTGCTGGGGCTCAAGGCTCAGCTGGTAATTCTGGTAATAGTTTATGACCTGGTAATTTCTCTGGCTTCTCTAGCCAGCTCTGGAGCTCCCTAAGCTTTTGTCTTAAGTGTTTGTTTAAAAAAAAAAAAAAATCTCTAGTCTCAGGACAGACTTTTAGTTAACCTTTGGGCTTTTGGCTTCCTCTAGACTTGGGTACATCCCTGTCTTTGTGGGTGAGTCACTGAGTTGAGTTTTCATCTCTGATTCAAACTGTGGTCCTGGTTCAAAATATATGAAACAAATTTGCCTCAATATTTTGAGAAATTCCAACCAGTGTACAAGAAATTAAACCGATAAAGCCTAGCGAAGAGTCTGAGCATCTGAAAGCTGGAAGACATGAGCTCTTACATTTTGAATTTATATCTGAATAAATAGTAAGATCACATTTTTGAAAAAGAAAACATTGCACTTCTGAGACATAGGAAGCCTTTGAAAAGTGCATCTAGGAGAAAACCAAGGAACTACCTTGAACTTCCCTACAGGTTGCAATGCTTCTGACATCATTATCTTATTTATACTAGTTTACCATGGGAGTGTGTGTGTGTGAGTATGGCAGTAGTCAAGACTGCTGCTGTCAAGCCAAAATCCATGTCCAAGACCATGACCAAGAATGAGTCAAGATGGAGTCCAGATAAAAATGAGATGGGAAATCAAGATGGAGACTGTAAACCATCAAATCCTTTTTTGAGGCCAAGCCTTTAATTCGACTTGGAGTTCATTTGTGCCTTGCGCTAATGACTAGGCTGTTTTTTACAAGCTCTCAGTTAAGACCAAGACCATGTTTAGTGAGACCAATGTCTAAGACAAAGAGAAGTCCAAGTCAATACAGAAAAGGTCTCAAGACTGTTCTACCACCCTACGTGTGAGAGACAGAGCCAAAATCTTTACCTGTAAGAATGCTACATCCCCAGTGTCCATTTCCTTCTCTGTTTTTTTGATTATGTCTTGAAGACGGGCTATTTCACGATTCGTCTCGTCAATCTTCCTCTGTATCCTCTGACTCTTTTGCTCCTCTTCTTGCTTTAGTGCAGCTATCCTTGCTGCTTCTTCTTCTCTTAGAAACTGATGAAGCTTCTCAAACTCCTTCTTTATCTGTCTTTCCATGCACTGGGCTTGACTCTGGAACAGGACAGATGTTCTGCTGATGTTGTGTAAAAGTCATTTCTGTACAATGAGGTGTCCTCAACAGTTATATCCACATGGTATCTCTATGAATTTATAGGAACATCTTGCAAGTTTGTGTAATATAAAAACACTTGGTTATAATTCCAGTGCATTCTGTAACACTTTCTCTTAAGATCCATTAACTAACATTATTTACTGCATTAATTAACATTTACAATGTTTAAATGTTAACAAAACACACCTGCATTGACTGTTTATTCAATCAATGACTAATATAATTCCACATAAATGAGCAAAAAGAACATTAGAGCATTTTAATAAGTGTTGAGAATTTACTGAACTCCAGGTGTAAATATTAAAACTTGATTTTTAGCCTCAATTCTGAATTTTGTTCTTTAAATTGTTCCTGTTGCTCATTGTGGACAATTTATGCATTGATGATAGTAATGGAAGTAGGTGTGTAACACGATGTTTAGTCTGTTTAGTCCTCTAAATATATGTATCAAAGTGTTAATGTTGCCCTATGTCTAAATACACCTTCTATTCAATTTGAATTTGTAAAAAAAAAAAAAAAAAAAAAAAAATTAAATTAAAAGTGACTTACCTTAATGTGTAAAGCTGCTCTGTTGTAATTTTGTTTAGCAGTTTCCAAGTGTGTCTGACTCTTTTGTAGAGGATCCAAGGCAGCCCTGAGTCCTTCCTGGAAAGAAACATTTTATCACAAAAAATTATATAAGCAATATTTGAAGAACATTTCCGTACTGAAACATTATTTCCATTTGAGAAGTTCTCACACTGTCAGAACAATCCACTTGCTTGCAGATAACAATCCCTGTTCACATTATCTTGAATTGCTGTATTCAATCCATAATTAAGTTTATGATTACCTTATTGCCTGTACGGACTTTGTTCTTAGGATACACTGAGTGTATGCAAAGGATAATAAATATAGAATAAAACACTGCGCGTCTTGCTGTTAGAGAATAATTGATGACAGGGTGGTGTGATGACACGTAGTTACTGTTCCTACTCTGAAGCTGATTATTTTCCTATAGAAGCATGTTCCCAAGTGTTTTATTCTTCTTAGACCACAGCAATTTGCCAGCTTTTAATATTTTGTATTTTTTAATACAATAAATCATAATTTTCTGTTGTTTGTTACATTTGATGTTGAGGAATTTTTGAAAAAGTTAGTTCCTGTTCATGTTATAGCAGCTATAAAGTCATTCCCTCACTAGCCTCTCCTTTTTTTTCTTTCTCTAAAAGTTAATAAGACAAAAAAAACATGCAGCTTGTCATGTTCCTGAGAAACTACAAAATATAAGCTCCTCTGTCCTGAAGATGTTGGAAAACATTTAATTATTCTGCATTACTCTGTTTTTGGCAATAATTCTGACTAATTGGAAACAAAAATGGCAGAATAAAAGCCATACCTTAATGTCATACAGAACTTCATCTATAGGGCAGAACTCATGATTTTTGTGTCTCTTTGAGGTCTGACACACCACACACACAGGCTGCTGATCTTCCAGACAGAAGAGTTTGAGTTTCTCATTGTGCAGCTTGCAGAGGCCGTCGGACGGTACTGAAGATCTGTGATGGCGGCTCTGTAAGAACGATTCACACAGCTTCTTTAGCGCCAGGTTCAGAGGAGGCTCAGGCTTAGAGGATTTTCTCCTACAGACTGGACATTCTGGAGATTCTTTGATTTCCCAGAGCCGCTGCAGACATGCTTTACACAGGCTATGGCTACATGAGAGTAGAACAGGATTGCTGAAAATGTCATAGCAAACAGGACATAAAAATTCTTCTTCCGAAAGATGGCTTGTTGCAGCCATTTCCTCAAACAGCCACTGTGTTTAGTTTCAATGTAATTCCAAAACTTCTGTCCAAACTTCACCTTCACTTTTAATGATCCGAGCAGCACAGCAAAAAAACAGTCGTTGTAATCAATCCTTTATTCCATTTTATCCTATTTAGAGAGTTTAAATATATCTAATTTTCAAAACAAACCAAAAACATACAGTTGTCAAGTATATTTTTGGTGTTAGTGTCCGTCAGAGGACTTTATGCACAGTTAATCAGGTCAAAGTTACAGTATATCTACTGGGTCATAAACTAAAAGGTGGAGTTATGCAAATATAGAAAACTCCTTTCTCCACCAGAGGGAATCGGTGCATAAATAACTAACTGCACAGATATGAGTGTCCCTCATACAGTACTCTTCAAGGCTTTACATTTTATAGTACCACAAGCTGGACCTGAAATGGACTTAATTGGGATTATAGTATAAGCATAAGTATTCACCTTCATCACCGTCACATAATTAGCTGTGCTGTGTGCAATGTGTGCTGTGTCATGTGATCGCAGTATAAATACACCTGTTCCTGGAAGAACCCAGATTTAGTTAGAGAAAACCAACGAGCTATCAAAATAAGTCTGGGACAAAGTTCAGGAAAATTATTAATCAGGGATTGGTTATAAAAAAAATCCCAAATTTTGAACATCCTGCAGAGCAATATTACATCCATTGTTAAAGAGTAAAAAACATATGGCACATGACTCTGTCTAGAGGAGGCCATCCACCAAAGGTCAGTGACCAGGTAAAGAGAGAAGCTAGCAAGAGACCAAGCGTAACTCTGAAGGAGCTCCAGAGATCCACAGTTCAGATGGCAAAAGCTGTTCACATTGTAAACATAACCTGGACACTCCACAAAGCAGCGGTGAGTCGTGTGAAATTCCATCTGGAGTTTGCCAAAAGACAAGTTGCAGCCTGAGCAAACATGTGGGACGGTTCTCTGGTCTGATAAGACCACAACTGAGCATTTTTTCCTTGGTACAGAGCACTACGTTTGGCAGAAACCCAACACTGGTCATCACACTGTGAAGCATGCTGGTGGTAGCATCATGTTGAGTGTTACTCTTAGCCTCTTTGTTGCTTCTCTGACTAATTCCCTCTTAACTTAATTGTCCAAATGTTATTTCATTCATTCATTCATTCATTCATTAAAAAATTCCTTTACCCTAGGTGAGCTGAAGAATCTCATGATAGCATTGATGAATACACTGGTAATCATTAGATATTAACTTATTTTTGTTTATTACAATTAATTTAACATTACAAAAGCAAAATAAAAATGCAAAACACTTCATGTCCTTTGCTCTGACTCACTCCAGGTAATGAATAATGGCACATTATCTCTCCACATTTACCCCTTTAATCTTTAATCTTGCCCACATACTGCTGTGGGAAAATGGCACTGAGTTTATCTGAATCCGGCTGCCAGAAAACAACTCAAAGCCACAACTTTAAGGTGATAAGGCCATCTATCTACCTCAGGCTTTAGATACACAAATGACATGAGATACACAAATATCGGTTGTGGTTGGCTCAGATTCTACAATCTGTAGAAACTTTGTGTATAGATATACAGGTGGGCCACATTTGTCATTGCTGTAACTTGGCCTAATTTTCCTAAACTCGAACCATATTTGAACTGGAATGCTCTTTCATGTCATCTGGCATGTCGCACCCACTGACAGTTTGATTTAGTCAGTAGGAAGCTTAGACTTTATTTGTGTGTGTGTGTTGCATAATGTAGCACTTTATCTGTTCATTCTGAAAAAGGTAATCATATCTTGTTACATTCCTGCTGCCCACATATTTATATTATTTCTAGCCTACAATTAATAATGTAATACACTTCCATTATTTGATACGCCTGTTTATTTTGATACCGACTGTTTATTTTGGCCTTTACTGGTCCAAATGTTGCACTATCCAGTGCTGTCATCTAAAATAAGCTTTACAAGGTACATGTGCCTGTATATAGAATTCGACTAGTGAAGCCTCTAGTGAGCCCTGGAAGCTTCCAGGAAAGAAACATAGTGTTTTTTCTTCAGCGTTTTCAGTTGGCTGGAAAGATTCAACGCTTCATGAAGCTATGGATATGAAATATGGACATCTAAAAGGAAAATGGGGGGAGGGGTACATCATATTTACCTTTTATTTCTCTTTCATGAAAACACAATCATCTATTCATTTAAATTCAGCACAGAGGTTCAGTTTACTGTTAGACTACCAAAAGATATTAAAATGGCTCATCATAGACCCGTAGCATTATCAGCATTAATTCTTTGTAACTGTTAAACAGATAAATGAGAGAGATTAGCAAAAATAGTAATAAAAAATAAAAACAATCTCAGTAGAAGAGGATGGAGGAGAGCAGAGGGATGAGCATGAGGAGGAAACTCAGTGTGAAGCTCTCAGCAGCGTTACACAGATTCCCCTCACAGCACTGCACATCTGCACCTAATCCCATCATTTCCTGGACTGCAGCCATGTCACAAACACTTTTGGTTGCACATCCTTCCATAGCTATTGTAAGTCCAAATGCACTAACTGAGAGAGAGAGAGAAAGAGAAAGAGAGAGAGAGGTTTGCCTCATTAACTTTATGAGAACAAAAAAGAGCAAACAACTGTTTATAGCTGCTGAAATGTAAGTAAGAACAGGAAGTAATTTGTTTCGCAAACATTAAATGTAACTATAAGTAGATAAAAATTGTTGTGGTGTAAACACGTTGTTTTTTGTTCTGTACTTGAGAGAATGTTATAGATCTGGAATTTTTTGTGTGTGTAAGTTGTACCTGTCATATTAATGCAGCGATCTTCATTTCCTACACAATCCACAGTTTCTGTGAGAAATCAGCATATGAACATGTATTAGCTACCAAAGATCCGGGAGCCCGTGTCATGTTTGAGAGAAATACATACGTATATTTGCAAGAATGGTTCTTTTCATCGCTGACTAGAGATTAATGATGTGTGTAATTTTCACCTAATGTGTTGATGCAGTGACCTCCCTGACAATCCATGGTGCAGTTCTCTCCAACACAAGTGTAACACTTCTGTCCATTGGAAGTCTCATTCATCAGAACTTAACACACAAGCAAACAAATAGATGAACACATTTTCAACAAGCCGTGTTATTCCTGTCATATTCCAAATCTTACACTCTTATGAAACTGAAACATACCTGATTATCCGTCCACACAACATTTTTTAAATATTATAAATTATATATTTAACATTACTAACTATTTTTTATCTCTTAAAGACTCGTCACTCAGGTAGTTAGTACACTTACCCGTGCCGTGTTACTGTCCATACTGATTAAAAAAAAAAAAATGGGAATGTTTGGGAAACACTGTCAAGTTTTCATAAGCGATTCAGTAAAAACGGTTGAACTGAGACTGTTAAACACAAAGGTTTATCTGCCTACGCTCTTAAAAAGAGTTCTTCGATTGTCCCTCTGTGGGAAGTCTAAATGTTAAACGTCCTATGTAGAAGCCTATAACCGTGATTTCCTATCAGAAATGGTTCCAAGTTGAAGCTTTTAATTATCCTTTAACAATCCCCTAAGAAGAATTGTTGTTGTTTTGTTGAATTCTGGATTGTGATTGTTGATTAATTTTCTATAACAGCAGATCTGACAGTAGTGCAGCTGCAAATCACAGGTTTATATTAATGCACTCGTTCTGATACATTTTTATAGCAACAGCTCATTCACAGGGACTCCACAGCTTAAGAATGTATACACGTACAGAAAAAAGTTCAAACAAAAAGTCACACTTTCAGAGCTCCTTCTATTAAAAGTTGTTGGTTCTACCTGGCGGTGTTTCCGTGTTGCAGAGGTCGGTAGTGCAGCACTCCGTAATGATGTTAGCTGTTAGCTGATTCATCACATGTATACTCCCGTTGATGCACTGTGTAGCAGCCATGCAAGACTTTACACTGATGTTCATAAACGTACCACCTGCAGAAGACAGTTTAATAAAGATCACGTGTTTCTCATGCAGATTCGATAGAAGTGTACTTGATAATTCTTTCTAATGATTTCTCCTCACCCATGTTCATGGTGGTGGTCATGCTGCCACACTGATCTGGACAATACGTCACCGTGCTTTCACAACTTCCTGATGGACTAGATATACACTGATAACACTGCAGTGCCAGCGCTAGAGGATAACGACAAGCCGGCACAGAAATACAGTTACACTGCAGTTAGAACTGCCAGCTTCAGGACAGAGGAGATTACGCTTCGATAAAAAGCTTACTGTTAAACATTCTACCGCAGCGAACAAACAAAATCTTAAACGCTGACTGATTTCTTCAGCGTGAACAACAAGCCATGCGGTTCATTTGATATTAAAGAATGCTTCATATTTAATGTAGATATTACTTAATTAATATTTGTTTTAGAAAACAACTGATTTTAAAGTTTTTGTGATTATACACAATGGTCTGGTGTCCACAAACATTTGGTTATATAGTGTAATAACTGGAACTAACTTGTTTCACAGACATTAAATGGAACTATAAATGGATAAAAAATGTTGCTTATAAAAAAATAAATCAATCTTTAGTAAGTTGCAGTGCTATAAGAGGAATAAACCACTTCAGGACGTTCAGCTTCAGGGAGGTAACAGTAACTCTTCATCACAACACCCTGTCGTTGATTATTTTCTAATAATAGCATGCCACAGCAGTGAACACACTCTGAATATCTTAAACTGTGACTGATTTCTTAACAATCATCCTTTAATGAAACTGTGATTAATCTACGATCTACGAACGTGGATTTCCCATGGTTTCAGTAAAACTCTCGTTAAATGAACTGAAGAACCTGGAAACTTGATCAAATTGTAGCGCAACTAATTACAGCTAAATATCAGCGTTTAAACAAATACCTCAGTGTGTACCTGTAGAGAAAAGCAGGCAGCTGAGGATCAGTGTGACCTGCAGCTCCATTGCTGAAGGAGTCATGAACGTGAAGAAGTGAAGGAGGGAGCAGATTAGATTTGATATAAACATGTTGATGAAGGCGTGGTTTCCTCCTTCACTGGGAAACTTCTGTAGCCATGTTAACATTTTAAACTTTTGCCTTCGACTCATGTTATTAATGCCTCAATTTAAAAAAAAACTATTTTCCTTGACCAACCCATTTCCTTAAAAAAAATACAGATTTATAGATTTTTTTTTTCTTAATGGCAAAAGACAAGAAGTGGGGTAAATACTTAATAAATAAATAAATAAATAAATAAAGGTACAACAGATTTGTTGTACCTTTTCATTGTGTCTTTAATTACACTTAACAGGATTTCAACTTGGTAAAAAAAAATATTCTTTATATTAATTTTTTGGATACTTTCTCTAAACAGCAATGGACACAATGAGTTTTGTTTTCTTCTTATTTTCAACATAATGTAGCAAACATTAAACATTTACCAATTTTATTACCTTTTCATAAGGCCCATAAACATGCTTAATGGTATTTAAAATTGTCAAAATTCTTTTTTGTGGGTAAAAATAGATGTTTTTAAAGGATAACATTTGCATTTATTTAAAATATTCTTTATGTTGGAATGCTCCCAGTTTCTCTCAGAGGAAAAATAGTGCCTTTTTATAACACACACCTCTCTACTTTATATCGGTCATGTGTGTGGAGTTCGAATATTGACAGACTTTCCGTGTTTGTTGTGTTTCTATACTCTTAATTACTTTAAAACTACTTATGATTTTTTTTAATTCAGTAGATTCCAAAACATTACAACAATGCCAACGGGTTTGGTGTGTAACACATATGAGAGACTCTTTTGTTTGGGAGTTATAATCAGAACCGTGTCACAAGACGAAGAAACCACTGGCTTGATTTTCCGTCACGCTCAGCAGACGTGACAATACCTCTGCCTCCAACAGCAAACAGTATTTTATTTGGATTGCTTTGTTTGAATAGTGGCAAATGAAATGGCTGGCATCACTGTGGAGTGCAGATACGTTACACACCAACCCCCTCTACATAATGTTATGATGGGAAAACACACCCTTACACAAAACTTCACGTCAATTTTACGTGTGTGTGTGTGTGTGTGTGTGTGTGTGTGTGTGTGTGTAGTGCATGTGTCTGCTTTTCCCCACATGTTAATTTTTCACATTAGTCTTTTTTAAGTGATTTTTCTGCATATAGGGCATGTTTTTTTTATTTTTTCACATGGTTCATTTCTTCCAATTCATTTATTTTTATGTTTTCTACATGATTTATATTTTTCCACATGTGAATTTTACCCTTGATTCATGTTAATTTTTAGGGCTCATTAAAAATGTAGGGCTCATTATTGATTCATTTATTCATTCGTTATTGATTCATTTATATTCACAGTGATTTTTTTCCCACATGATTCATTTATTTAGGATGCATGATTTACTTTTTCAACTTATGATTTGATTTTTTTCCCCCCGACACAATTACTTTCTTTTCACACATTAATTTTTCAGAGCTTTTTATTTTTCCCAAATGTGTTTTTTTTAAAAAAAAAAAAAAAAAAACATGATTCATTAATTCACCTGCATGACAAGTGGTTTTCTTTTACCCCACATACTATTCAAATAAGGCCAAATGTGTTTACATCAACTCCCACGTGCAGCTTCAGAGCGTAAATGCACCGTCACGTTTTACACACAGAATCACATGTGAAATGTGTGTGATTTCTCCTGTAAAGGCAGAATAACGATCCTGCTGCAGAAGAACTTCAGGTTACTGTAAAAGTGTGTTGGAGTAGAGAAGAACACTACAATGGTGTATTGCTACCCTTCTCTAACTACACGTTTGCCACTCAGTCTTTCTGCTCTTTACTCTTCAGTCTGTTTAAACTGTTTATCAGCGTTACCAGGCTGAGATAAAGACTTCCTGCATAACCTCTAATGACCTTCATCTCCATTACCTCAGACACACAGCTCCATCAACCACCATGCAACTGTATTACAGTGAAGATAAAATTCAATCAAACAGCATTTAGAGAAATTCTGATTAATCTCCGTATAGAAACACGTCCTCAATCATTTAACATAAAGATTTTTTTTTAAAAGATTTTTCCAATATTATTATATGCTATTTCTTAGAATTATAAAATTATATTTTTATTTGCTTTTGTGCATATTTTTAAATATTTTACATTTTTTAAAATAAATTGTTGCAGAGTGTCATTCTCAGCTATTTTAACTGACCACGCCCACTACTCATGAATATTCACAGTTAAACTTCTCATTAATATTTATTGGTTAACTTTTACAGCTAGCTAATAGCCCGCTTAGAGAAAAAAGTCTTCTGTAAAATATTATATATATTGAGGATTATTTAACTGCATGTTCCACAAAAAAATCAATTGTTCAAAACTGGCACTGTGAAAAAAAATCAATATTTTTCCACATTTTAACCCTAACATGATTTAATATATATTCACATCATTCATATTCCCACAGTTAATTTTTCACATGTAGGACTGTCCACTGTTCATGAATATTCAAACGCATACTTCAAAGTTAAGATCATCTTAAGTGAGAGAGAGAGAGAGAGAGAGAGAGAGAGAGAGACTGTTGCTCACGCCACCATTTAATGATGACCCTTGTGCTGCGATGCTTTTGGAAAAGCTGCCCAGCTCGTTAATATTTATTAGTTGACTCTAGTTATCTTACAGCAGTGTTATAAATTAGCAAGATAATTTATAGTTTAGAAATTTGTAAAAGCTAAACGAAATGCTGCACACTGAAGACAGAAGCATCTGTACAGATATAAAAATAGATATAGCTTTAAATTCAGTCTTTGGTCAACTGTAAGGTACTGAATGCTATTTCTCTGCATGTTATGGGTTAGTCTGCCATCTTGAGGCAAAACCTTTGGGTGAAGCAGATGAAGAACCACCAACACTAAGCAGCTGGGCTCCAATCAGTTTATTTTCTTGGTTTCATTTGAAGTTTTAAGTCTCAGCAAGAAAAAAAACATCATTAGTGATTTACAAACAGAAGTGTAATCCATGCAGTGGGGCATTTTCATTTAACACATATCAACACAGGCTCCAGAAAAAACACTGCAACATGACAGATAAAAGAAAAAAAGGAATTCCTCAACCGACATAAAAACTTCATTTCTGTTTTCTTTTTGTAATTCTGCACCAGATTGGGAAGCATTAGGATGCTGACTTTTGTGGGAATCTGGGAAAATCTGTCAGATCTCTGTACAGCTGAAAATGACAAAAAATTATTATTATTTATTTATTTATTTTTGCCAGTAATATACTTTGACATGTCTAGTTTAAGAAAACATGTATTTCACCCAAACAACATCAGTGTTATTTATTTATGCTACTTTATAGTTTTGCCTTGATATCTTCCTGTGAAGGCAGTTTAACAAACGCAGTAGTAAAAACAGCCAGACTTCCTTGTTAGTTAAAAGTGTGATTGTATCACATTTTGATTAACGGCTATGAATAGTTACTGAATTGAATTAATTGTAACGTCCGCGATGCTCCTGCTCTGTCACATCAGCATCAAACAGAGAAGAGAGCTTACACACTCTGTACTTTTGACGTGTCTAAATGTTTAAATGAGCTGATGAAAAGTATGGGAAATTGACTTCCATCCCGGTGTTTTAGATCAGGTGATGAGACAGAGACTGAAGTGGATGATTCTGATAGTCAAAGTGAGAATTCATTTCCTGCATTGAACTTATAATTCTTTAAAATTTGCCAGCAATTTTTTTTTAAATCAGTAGATTAGGAGATAAATGTATAAGTAAAAAGGCATGGCATCTTTCAGTTGAATTGGAATGAAAAATTTAAATGAAATTTTCTCTGTTTTCTTTTTCGGGGGAATTTAAATGTTACTTAATCTGTTAAATGCTACTTATGCTACTTACTTCTGGTTGAGAAACATGCAAAAGAGAAAATTTAGTAGAAAATTTCATAATATGACCAGATGAAGGGCTTTCGAAAGGCTGGCATTTCAGTAGAAGAGGATGGAGGAGAGCAGAGGGATGATCATGAGGAGGAAACTCAGTGTGAAGCTCTCAGCACCGTTACACAGATTCCCCTCACAGCACTCCACATCTGTTATGATGAGTCCATGTGCTCTTAGTAGAGTCGTATTGCAGACGTTCTTGGTTGTGCAGCCTTTCAAGGACATTACATTGGGTCCTTGAGCAACTAAAACAGAAAGAGAAAAAATAAGATTGAATAAATGGCTAAAATGAGAACCAGTTTTCATTCACGATAGTCACAATGTTCACTCTGCATTCCATTATACAGCAGTTATCACATGTCAGGTCACATGATCACACACACCCAACAGCAACCTAACCCTGTGTTCACTATGGTTCATGTGGTCCGACATTTCTTCAGTTCCCCTCTTACAACTTTAGTTCCTACCTGCAATTAGTTCCCATTTACTTCCCATTTAACACACAAAAATGGAAGAAACATATAACCATGGTTATCCTGTCTTCTCATTAAATTGAAGGAAGTAGCAGAGATCAGTGGTGCCTCTGCTGAGTGGTCATGTTTAATTAGTACTGTTAGCTTGCTTTGGTAATCTGCTAATGAAGGTAGTACAAAGCCTGCAATGTACCACATAATTCAAAAATAAAAGTGGCATGTAGAAATCTTATAGTGGGCTCTAGGCTATGCATTATGGCTACAGATTCATTATCAGAATATGGTGACAAACATGTCCCTTCTTATTGGTCATGACATAGTTTAAAAATAGTTTGCCGCTTTATTATTGTGTGTCTTTTTCAATTTTTTTTTTTTTTTTTTTTTTGGAAACTGCCAAGAGTTGGAGAAATAGCTTGTCCCACAAGCCAGTTGTATCTCTTTTTCAGACATTAAAAAAAATATTCCTTATTCATTTAAATGTCACAGGCTACACATACATATGAGATCTGTTAAATACACGATTTATATATAAATAAAAATAGAATACATTTGGGTTAGTATTTGAATTTTTTGTGGATAATTTAGATTTGTCTTTGTAGATACACCTTTGAATCTTTAATCAAAAGTTGTCACTGGTGTTACTGATAACATAAGCTCAGGCCGTTATATCAGTGACAGTAACACCAGTGACAAATTTCAATTAAAGATGTATTTTACAACATGGCATTAACAGCACTTTAAAGCACAAATCATTATTAACACAATCATCAATAAATTATTCTATTAAATCCCTTTTTTTCTAGAAAATTATTTCCTGGATTTCTATAAAGCTGCTTTGTGACAATTTCCATTGTTAAAAGCACTATATGAATAAAACCGAATTGAATATTTTTACTCTGGTGACTTAAAGTAATGGCACCATATTAAAGAGCTATTTTTTCCTTTTTGAAACAGATTAAATGGAGAGGTTTAAGTTGATAAAAAAAAACAATTTAGTTCTATTCTAAGAAATCTGCAGAGAAAATTTTAAATGCAGAGATTAACGTAGGTGTTTTTTACCTGTTGCAGTGATACAGCGATCTTCTGCTCCCTCACAATGCAGTGTTCGAGAGCAGTCATTCTCATTACAGGTATAACACTTTCTCCCATTGATGGGCTGCTGTGGCATAACTTTATAAAGAAATAAATTAAATAAAAATATGTCAACATGTATCATAAGTGACCAAAATTATACATGGTTAAATGATCATGTTATCTTTACTCATTTTCTTACGTTTTCTCACTGACAATAACGAGAAACAGAAACATTCAAGACATTTCAGTAACACACAGCAGACCATACCAATAAAAGGTGACTAAATGTGACCTGTGACTTTTACGGATGGCAGTAAAAATGCAGAACTGAACAATTAATCCTCCATCTGAATTGAAAAAGTGCTTAGTTATACCTGGCAGGGTTCTGTTGTTGCAGAGATTAGTAGTGCAGCATTGGGTATTGTTGGCGATTTTCACCACACCGATATTTATACTCGTGTTTACACACTGCTCAGGTGATCCGCAAGAAAAATCGTAAGCCCAGTCAGAGTATGTTACACCAGATACACCACTTATGAGATCTGAAAAAAAATTCGTAACATTCGGAATCATCCAAAAACCAACTCAAATTTGTTAAAACAAACAAACAAAAATAACTAAAAAGTGATTTTTTTTTTTTTGTCATTTTCGATGATCAGAATTCAGCTCATTTCAGCCCTCAAAATACTGAAAGGATGCTCAGTTGGATGTTCTCATACTTACAGATGTCCACTGAAGTGGTTGTACTGGCACACCTATTGGTGCAATTGGTGGGTTTATACTTATAGTCTGTGTAATCGTAAAAATATGGATAACATTGCAGAGACAATGCTAAACGGAAATGAGAATAAAAACAGAGTCAGTTACACAATACACATCAAAGAATAACTCACTAACTCTTGCTAACTTAATGAAATGTCAGCTTGTGTACCTCCTGAGGAAATCATGCAGATGAGCAGCAGTGTAACCTGTGTCCTCATTGTTGCTGGATGGTGGATGTAGAGAAGATGAAGTAGGCTAGATTTAATATAAATATGATATGAAAGGGTGTGCAGTTTTATAACCATCACAGCGGGCTGGGTTTAATGGGTGGGGCCAGGTATGCATGGCTATGCATATATTTATTTATACTTCTTTATTTCCTCAAAATGACTTTACAACTCCCATAAATATCACATGTAATATAACAAATATTGCGTTCTTCAGATACAGAACATTTTTGGATTAGTTGTGTGAATTGCAGAAGTCAAAGTCAATGATACCATAACAACGAGAAACAATTTGAGTTTTAAATTTTTTTCACATGAAAACATCATCCATGTGTGATTACTGAACAGGCAGTGAGAAGAAGAGTGTTGTAACCACAACGAAATCACTTGACATTTCATATTTGCAAGACATTCTGGGACAAGGATGGTCTGGTTGTTGAAAATAACATAAAATGCACAAATTATCCATTGATATACAGCAGTAATCAGTATTAAAGGTCAAAAAAATTTGCTGTTTGGGAATAATACTGCAATCCATTGTACTTGGAATGCAGAAAAATCTGACCACCATCATGGAAGAGTACAATGGAATGGTCATTCTACTCAGAATTCTGAGTCGGGAACTCTGGCAGCATGTACCTTGCCCAAGTTCTCTGATATAAACAAAACAAACAAACAAAAAAACAAAAAAAACACAACGCTAACCAGATTTTTCTTTGCATTATTTTCTACTTGATACTTGATTTGTCTTGATATATAGCTTTTCTGTTGTGAAAATAGCTTAACAGCTAATAGCTTAGGTTTCGACTTGTAATATAATTCCTAGCACAATACAAATACATTTTCTAACACAATAGGACCACTGTAACAGAAAGACAGTTGATATATAAGACCTACATTATACATTTTATATAACATTATTATATAAAAATGTTATATAACATTTTTTTTGTTAATCGCACATAAATTATTCATGTAGATCTTATATATTTATCAAATTCAGAGACTAGGCATACAAATATGAACTTGGTTTGGGCTTCCGAGCTGAAGCACTGGAATGCTTTTAGGTCAGATCTCAGGAAATTTGACTTGGAACTTCTGACTTTCGATTACAATGGATTTCAGAACTACTGCACACAAAAAAAAATGCTTTATAAATAATTTTTCCCCTATAAACCATGTGTATGCTCTGCATCTTTGCTGAAGGACTGATGAATTTTAAATGCATATTCAATTAGACTCATTTGCTTTTTTTTTTGGGAATTTTTTTTTTGTGGAAAGGTTCCAGTACAAAATATCATGCTTAGGATATCAGCAATCGAGTGCCGATGACCGATTGTGATTGCCATTGTTTTGCAATTGGGACACAGCACATGGTACTCTTGTTGTAAACTTCCACTATCAAAAAGGTCACACATCAACAAAAAAAACATCTGATGAGACCGGTCGAAATGAGCCACATGTCCAAACAGTGTGTACAGATTTGGCTTGAATCTGGCTGGGATTTGATTTCATGTGGGTGTTTTTGTGTTGTTGTTGCTCAGACAGCAGAAAATGTTTCATGTTTAAGTTGAATATGCCAAAAATCAGATTTAAGCTTTCTATTTTGAGCTTTAAAAACTAATACCTATATCAAAATTTAGACTCAGTTTCTAACTGCTCTGGTGTCCAGGTTATAAAAACAATTATCCAAGTCATGGATTTTTTTTTTTCACAAGTTTTTTTTTTTTTTTTTTTTTTTTTTTGCTGAACCCCTTTAACCTAAATTATTTGCCTTAAGTATCCCTTTACACTTTAAGTAGGCTAACATTAAATAAACTTTTTAAATTAATGACAAAATGTGTTACATAATGCCTGTCACCTTTAGGTTTCTGAAATACAGTCAGGTCCATAAATATTGGGACAGTGACACAGTTTTGGTAATTTTGCCTCTGTACACCACCACAGTGGATTTGAAATGAAGCAGTCAAGATGTGACTGAAGCGTAGACTTTCAGCTTTAATTCAAGGGGTTTAACAAAACTATTGCATTAACCGTTTAGGAATTACAGCCATTTTTTACAGAGTTCCTCCATTTTCACAGGCTCAAAAGTAATGGGACAAACTAATATAATCATAAATATTAGGATTATTTTTATTACTTGGAGGTAAATCCTTTGCAGTCAATGACTACCTGAAGTCTGGACCCCATGGACATCACCAAATGCTGAGTTTCCTCCCTTGAGATGATTTGCCAGGTCTTTACTGCAGCCATCTTCAGTTGCTGCTTGTTTGTGGGTCATTCTGCCTTCAGATTTGTCTTCAGTAAGTGAAAAGCAGCTCAGTTGGGTTGAGATCAGGTGACTGACTGCCATTTAAGAACATTTAATTTCCAAGCTCTTGGGCTGCTTTCACAGTATGTTTTGGGTTGTTATCCATCTGTACTGTGAAGCGCTGTCCTATCAGTTTTGCAGCATTCGACTGAATCTGAGCAGAAAGTAGCTCTGTACACTTCAGAATTCATCCTGCTACTTCTATCAACAGTCACATTATCAATAAACCCCAGTGACCCAGTTCCATTGGCAGCCAAACATGCCCATGCCATAACACTGCCTCCACATGTTTGACGGATGATGTGGTATGCTTTGGATCATGAGCCCTTCCTTTCCTTCTCCATACTTTTCTCTTCCCATCATTCTGGTACAAGTTAATCTTGCATCAGAACTGGTCAGGCTTTTTTTTAGAGGTTTTTTTTTAGCAAAATCTAATCTGTGTTCTTGAGTGTTACCAGCGGTTTGCATCTTGAGGTAAACCGTCTGTATTTACATTCATGAAGGTGGCTCTTGATTGTAGACTTTGACAATGATAGGCCTACCTCCTCCAGAGTGTTCCTGACTTGGCTAGATGTTGTGAAGGGGTTGTTCTTCAATAAGAAAAGAATTCTGCAATCATCCACTTTAGTTGTTTTCTGTGGTCTTCCAGGCCTTTTGGTGTTGCTGAGCTCGCCAGTGCATTCCTTCTTTTTAAGAATGTACCAAATTGTTGATTTGGCCCTCCTAAAGTTTCTGCTATCTCTCTGATAGGTCTGTTTTGGTTTTTCAGCCTAATGATGGCCTCTTTCACTTGCATCAACACCTCTTTGGACGGCATATTGAGAGTTCCCATGAACAGCTACCAAATGCAAATTCAACACTTGGAATCAGCTCCAGACTTTTTATCTCCTTAATTTATCATGATATAAGGAGGAAACAGGCCACAGCTGGCCATGAAACTGCTTATCAGTCAATTGTCCCATTACTTTTGAGCCTGTGAAAATGGAGGAACTCTGTAAAAAATGGCTGTAATTCCTAAACGGTTAATGCAATAGTTTTGTTAAACCCCTTGAATTAAAGCTGAAAGTCTACGCTTCAGTCACATCTTGACTGCTTCATTTCAAATCCACTGTGGTGGTGTACAGAGGTAAAATTACCAAAACTGTGTCACTGTCCCAATATTTATGGACCTGACTGTATATAAACATCTTTACTATTTTTGCAGTAGAATTTGAACTGGTAAAAATCTATTTTTAACATTTAATTTAAGGTGACATTTCTATCAAACTTATGAACCCCCTACAATGCCACTATGAAACCCCTGGTTGGGAAACCATGATCCAAATCATATGATACTGACAAAAGACAATCACTGTACAGAAAGTTAACTCTGGATAAATAATCTTTTCTTTAAAATTTCTGGTAGTAAAAAGCCTCTGTTCTGAATTCCTCAGTGAATGGTGAAGCAAATTCTTACTGCGCCTTATTTGATTTTATTTATTGAAAACAAAATCCTTTTTGATAATGAAATACATCAGAATAATGTGATTACATAACACTACAAGTCATTTTCAGTAGAGTTAATCATGTTGGAAAACATTGAGTGACTTAAGTTCTGTCATAGAGATTGTGATTGAGTCATTTATTATTTCATTATTTATTTCAAAAAATGATCTGCGTTGTTTCTGAGCTGGTTCTCGTCGAGCTCCGAAATGGAAATTCACTTCCACTTCTTGAAAATCTAAAAGGGCAATTCATAGTGATAATTTGTCTTCTGAAAAGAAAGCCTAACATAAATTATTAATGGTGGTAATTTATCTTCTAAAAAAAGAGTAAGCTTTTTGTCTTTAAAAAAATATATAATAATAGGCCTATATTATTAATTATTACATTTTCAAATATAAGCTTCAGCTATCCATACATAACCTAAATTTTCTTGTGTCTATTAATTAAATGTCAGTATCTGTTTACACTGTTTGAGGAAGAGTTATGACACGGTTCAGCAAAACAGGGAACCTCAGAGAAACCACAGTACTAAACATAAAATCCCCCATATAGTCGTATTTATCATATTTAAAAAAAACACGAAGCAAACATGCGTCAAGAAACGCAGAGTCAATAAAGTATCTGACTCAAAAAACTGTTTTTCACCAAAAATATTTGGTATGAAATCTTTGTAAAATCATTAAACACCCAAAGCCACTGAAAATTCATGTGTAGCTCAGTTGGGTGAAAATCAATTTTGTAGATGTATGTGTTGGTATAAAGTACAGTCGAGTTGCTTGTATCCACAGTTGAATCAGATTTATTGGCTTTAGCTTGAAAATCTCACATGCAGTGACGTCAATAGATTTCAATACGAGGAAGGAAGGCATACGAAACTTCCTCCTTATTGTGTGAAATATAATTAATATCCTCAAAACTTGAATATAATCAAAGTTACTTCAGAGTAACAGTTCCTACATGTAAATATAACAGTTCACCTTCTTTCTGATGATTATGTACATTCATGGGCCGTATTCAGTGCTGCCAACTTAAGTCCTGAAGTTACGCCAATATTTACGCTGGGAAAGTTCGAGTTGGGTTGTGCGCCATTTTATTTTCTTTGCTGTCAAATGTAATTTGGTGTAACGTAAAATAAAAGAAAAATAAAAAAAATATATATATTTGTTGCGTGAAGAAACGGAGCCGCAATCAATTATAACCAAAAATAACAGATGTTTAGTGATTTCCAGAGTACAACGGTGAAAAGATAAATCCGAGATAAGAAAGGAGAAGATCGAGAGTCATTGATGGACTAGTGCTATAGTAATTATAATATACAGTACATGTCTATTGGTAAAAACATCCTAATTGAGAGCTAATTGGCAAACAGAATAGTTGAACATGCATATGCATTTCTAAGAAAGGACAACCTCTCCTAAGAAACTTGGAATACACACACACACACACACACATTAGAACAGGGAGGAACACAGGGTGAGGTAGTGCCCAAACATTTTACACTTCTAACTCATCAATATATGAATGAGTAAATGGCAAGCAGTGAAAAAATATTGTATATTGCCAACATAGTCCTAGTTTAACGATACGCCTTCCAACTTCATCATTCAGCAATAAAATAGCACTTTTTAAATAGCACTTGATCCACATCCCATTAACATTTTATATTTTTATATTGTGTGCAGACATTTAACTGTGTTCACACTGCTTTCACTTTATTGTGATTTGTCAAATTAACTAAATTAATGCCAATTTTTTTTTTGTTAAGTCAGCGTACTCTTCTGTATAGAAAACGTCTCCAGGTTACGTATGTAACCATGGTTCCCCGAGGGAACGAGACGCTGCGTCACGAAACGCTATGGGAACGCCACCGCGTGACCGCGCTCTGAATCACGTGTCTAATCTGTCCAATGGTTACATACGAAACCTGGAGACGTTCCCCTTCAGGAACTCGAGCTGCGTCACGAAACGCTATGGGAACGAGTATACCCACGCCGCCAGACTTACAAGTCCCTGCCTCCAGGAGGAGGCAAGCCTAAGGCACAAGGACAGAGGAGCCGGGAGTGGCTCGGGTATCTAGGTCATAAAACCTGGCAAAGGTCAGGGGCGTGGACCATCCCGCCGCGTTGCAGATGTCCTGTAAGGACACATCTGCCAGAAAGGCCTTAGAGGCCGCCACCGCTCGGGTAGAGTGAGCCTTGACCCCCAGGGGACTGGGGAGACCAGAGGACTCGAAAGCCAGAGAAATGGATTCCACAATCCACCGGCTGAGGGTCTGCTTAGAAGCAGGAAAACCCCTCTTAGGGGGACCAAAGCAAACAAGCAACTGGTCCGCTTTTCTCCACAGGGCAGTTCTGTGGACGTACGCGTCCAGTGCTCGCACTGGACACGTACAATTGAGCTTCCGATGGTCGGAAAGGGAGGAGGACAGAAAGCCTGCAGCATGACCGGCCGTGGTGCCGAGGAGGGGACTTTCGGTACGTACCCCGCTCGGGGGTACAAGAATGCTTTGGCCAAACCAGGCGCAAAGTCTAAATAGGAAGGGGCCACCAAGAGGGCCTGAAGATCCCCCACTCTCCTAAGAGAGGAAATTGCCAAGAGAAAGGCAGTTTTCAACGTCAGAAGACGGTCCGAAATCTCCTCTATGGGCTCGAAGGGGGGTTTACAGAGAGCCTCTAAAACCACGGCCAGGTCCCACTAGGGGACCCGAGATCGAGCTGGAGGTCTGATCCTCAGCGCACCGTGGAGGAAACGTGTCACCCAGGGGTGCCTGCCCACTGACTGGCCATCAAGAGGGGCGTGGCAGGCCGCAATATCCGCCACGTACACCTTCAGGGTGGAGTGGGTCAGTCCCGCGGAGAGGCGGGCCTGCAAGAACTCCAGCACTGTACCAACTGGGCAGTGAACAGGGCCAAGCCGGCGGTCTCCGCACCAGGAAGTGAAAAGTTTCCACTTCAGGGCGTACAGTTTCCTCGTAGAGGGAGCTCTGGACTGGAGGATGGTCTCCACAACCTCGGTTGAGAGACCGGAAGCGCGGAGTTGTGCCCCCTCAGAGGCCACACCCGCAGCTTCCACAGCTCCGGGCGGGGGTGAAGATGGCCCCCCGCCTGTGAGAGGAGATCCCTCCTGATCGGAATCTCCCATGGGGAGCCGTCTAGGAGGGAAATCAGGTCCGAGAACCATACTCGGCCCGGCCAGAACGGGGCTACTAACAGTAGACGAATTCCGTCCTGGCGCACTCTCTCCAGAACTCCCGGGAGCAGAGCGACCGGAGGAAAGGCGACGCAGCCTCGGCCACAGCTGTACCATGGCATCCAGTCCAAGAGGAGCTGGATGAATCAGAGAGAACCAAAGGGGACAGTGCGACGTCTCCTGCATCGCAAACAGATCCACCTGGGCTCTGCCGAACATACGCCATATGAGCTCCACCACCTCGGGGTGGAGTCTCCATTCCCCGGGCACCGGCCCCTGCCTCGACAGGGCGTCCGCTCCCACATTGAGATGACCAGGGATGTAGGCCGCTGTCAATGAGAGGAGGTTCCCTTGGGACCACACAAGGATCTGGAGCGCCAGCCTGTAAAGGGGGCGCGAACGCAGACCTCCCTGGCGGTTGATGTAAGAGACCACCGTCGTGTTGTCGGTGCGCACCAACACGTGGCGGCCTCTTAGGTCTGGGAGAAAGTGTTTCAGAGCTAGAAACACGGCCAGCATCTCCAGGCGGTTGATGTGCCAAGTGAGATGGCGGCCGCTCCACAGACCACGGGCAGGACGGCCACCCATGACCGCTCCCCATCCGGTGAGGGACGCATCCGTCGCTAGCACTACGCAGCGACCAGGAGCTCCCAGGACCGGGCCCTGAGACAAGAACCCAGGTTCTCTCCACACAGCTAAGGCACGGCGGCATCGCCGCGTGACCTTGATCATGCGGAGCGGGTTTCCTTTGTTTCGGAAAACCCCCCTGGTCTTGAGCCACCACTGTAGGGGTCTCATGTGCAGCAGGCCAAACGGTATCACGTTGGACGCAGCTGCCAATAGGCCCAGCAGTCTCTGAAACTGCTTTACAGTGAGTGACCGGCCTACTTTCGCTCTCACGACCGCTGTGAGGACCGACTCGATCCGAGCAGGAGACAAACGTGCCTGCATCGTGGTCGAATCCCACACGACGCCTAGATAAGCGGTTCTCTGAGCTGGAGAAAGCACGCTTTTCTCGCCGTTTAGTCTTAACCCCAGTTCCTTCATATGGGCGAGAACGGCATCTCGATGCCGAGCCGCCATCTGCTCTGAATGAGCTAAAATCAACCAGTCGTCGATATAGTTCAGTATGCGGATGCCCTGTAGTCGCATAGGAGCCAGGGCAGCATCCACGCACTTCGTGAAGGTCGATCGTGACGAACCAGTCCTCGGACCTGATCTGAGACATGACCTGAGTGACCGTAAGCATCCTGAACTTCAGTCGAGCGACTGAGAGGTTCAATTGCCGCAAGTCCAAAATGGGACGCAGCCCTCCCCCCTTCTTGGGAACAATGAAGTACCGGCTGTAGAACCCTGACTCCCTGTCGTGAGGAGGGACCACCTCGATGGCCTCCTTCCTCAGGAGAGTACGTACTTCCTGCTCCAATACCAGAGCCTGCTCGGGACCCACCACAGTGGGAAGAACCCCAGAAAAACGAGGCGGAGGCGAGCCAAACTGAATTCGGTAGCCTCTTTCTACAGTACGCAGGACCCAATGAGACACATTCGGCAGAAGTTTCCACGCTGCCAGAAAGCTCACTAAGGGAATCAGTCTCTCGAGACTGACCTCTGGTGTAATAGAAGCGGTTAGCTGGGTGCCCTGAGGCGGCGAACCGACATGGGTGAAATGAGCTAACCGCTGCGAAGGCCTCAGGAGAGGCCGCGAGCCTCCCAGACCCGCTATGTTGCCGGGCGAGAACTGGGAGAGGTGCTCGCCGGAGACCGCTGCGCCCTGAAGCACCATAGGTGGCAGGGTTGGCAGATCAACCTCCTGAGGGCACTGGGGGGACCCGGGCACCGTAAGATGAGGTGTACGCCGCGTCGCCCCAGAGGGGCCCGCCCTCGGAAGCCCTGGGCCAAAACCATCAGGGCTTCTTAGCCGCGGCCCTTCTGGACATGAGGACGGTCCTCAGATCCGCCTTAGTGCCCGAAGGGCCGGGCCCAGAGCGTCGTCGCGACTCCTGCTCCCGCCTCGGGGGAGCACGGGAGGCGACACTCTGCTTTTGGGCCTCCCTGTAGGAGGGGGCCGTACACGGAGGGGGCTGCCCCCGCCCGGCAGCCCCACGAGCTAGAGAGCGACGGGGGAGGAACCGCTGGAACGCCGCCTGAGCACGGGCCTGCTGGTATCTCTCGACGACGGAGTCTGCCGCGTCGCCAAACAGGCCCGAGGGAGTAAGCGGGGCGTCCATGAGCACGACCCTGTCCTTCTCTTTCATATCGGACAGGGTCAGCCAGAGATGCCTCTCTGCCGCCACCAGGACTGCCATAGACCGACCGATAGCACGGGCAGTCTCCTTGGTGGCGCGGAGGGACAGATCAGCGGCCCGCCTGAGCTCAGCTACCTGCTCAGACGTACTCTCCCCCTGCTCATCCAGCTCTTTAAGCAGGTCAGCCTGGTACGCCTGTAACACCGCCATGGTGTGCAGACACGCACCGGCCTGACCTGCTGCCGTGTACGCCTTGCCTACCAGCGCTGAGGTGGTCCGCAGCGGCTTGGTAGGCAACGCCGGAGCCTTCAGGGACGATGCAGCAGCAGGGGACAGATAGCTGGCTAGTGTCTGTTCAACCCTGGGCATCGCCCTGTAGCCGGAGTAGTCCAGCCCCGCCACATTAGCGTAATGGGAAGACGTGGGGCTGAACAACCGGGCCGAAAATGGCCTATTCCAGGACCTCGACACCTCAGTGTGGAGGTCCGGAAAAAAGGGCAGGCTCCGGGGCGGAGGTGGCGGCCTACTGTGCAAAAAACGCTCCTCCAGTCTAGAGCCCTGAGGCTCAGGCCGTGACTCAGCGGGCCAGTCAATGCTAAGCTTAGCGACTGCCCGCGCCACCACCTCGAGCAGCTCCCCGTATTGAGGAGACTGCGGCTCAGGGTCGACGCTCTCCACATCGACCTCCTCGGAGGACGATAGGTGGAGCGCCGAGTCCGCTCCCCGGGGGGAAGAAACCGCAGAGCGTGCTTCCGAGCCCAGGGAGGGGACAGAGGACCTGGAGGGTGAGGAAGGAGAAAGGGACGGGCCCGTCTCCATTCCCTCCGCCAGGTCCATCTGCGAGCCCCACGAGCGCAACCGCCGCTCTGCCTCGGCAGAAGCGGGGCCGGCACCGCGAGGCACGCTAGTGAGGGCTCCCTCCTCAAAGAGAGCCCAGCGGGAGCGGAGAGTGCGCAGCGGTAAACGATCACAATGTGCGCAGCCGGCTCCCTCGAGAGCCGACTGAACATGCTCCGCTCCCAAACAGGCAACGCACAGACTGTGTGTATCCCCGCCCGTAATAAATCGCGGACAGGGAGGAACACACGGCCTGAAGCGCTGCCCGCTCTCGCCCTTCGTCTTATCCTTGGCTTTAGGCATGCCAACGATAAAACACCAATCAGACAAAAAATAGACAGACAATAAACACAGAGCGCTTGCTGAAAACAGGAAGCTAACGCGGGGCTCGCCGCTCGGGCTTTTATGCTTCCGGGTCGCTACGTCACCCCGCCCGTGACGTCTCGCCCATCCATTGGACGGATTAGACACATGATTCAGAGCGCGGTCACGCGGGGGCGTTCCCATAGCGTTTCGTGACGCAGCTCGAGTTCCTGAAGGGGAACATGCCCTTGGAATGAAGGATAAGCTGACCGAGCACTCATCTGTTATACTTACAGCTCACTTTAAGTTCACATTTACAACTTTATCCATTAAAAAATGCTGCTAGAGATAAGTAATGTCCTGATTAAGATGCTTTTCCTCCAATGTCAAATGTGCAGACTTTATAGTGATAATACTATTAAATAATTAGTAGTGTCATATTTATGTGTTTTAATATTGGCCTCAGATGCCATTCCATAGAGTGTATTTACATTCAAAACATAAAGTTCAGCAAGACACGTTGTGGTGACATCAAACTGTCCGCGCTAGAGTCGATATAACTCAAGAAAAATGCTTAACTACAGGTTCAGAGATGCGTGAAACTGAGACACGCCTCTGTTTTACTCAAACTCCTGCACCTTACATCTAACTCTCATGTAACTTCTGAATAGCGCTTAAGGCAGAAGATCTCTGAGGTCTGAATAACAATGTGCTCATTTTCAGTACTACATCCTCACTGTGTGCACTTAATCTAACACTGAATACAATACAGCCCTTAAAGCCTACATTATACAGTCAGGCCTGTAAATATGTGGACAGTGACAAAGTTATTTGTCAAAGTTTACTATAGTATAATATAAAATTAAATATGAACTATGAAGATGAATTAAAGCACAGACTTTCAGCTTTAAATTGAGAGTATGTTTATCTAGAATGGGCGAATGTTGTAAAAAAATTGCAGCACTTTTTATATGTGGTCCCTCACTGTTTAAGGGACCAAAAGTAATTGGACAAACTAACATTATCATAAATTAATGTATTCATTTTTAATACTTGGTTGGAAATCCTCTGCAGTCTGCCTGAATTCTGGAACCAGTATACATCACCAGACGCTGGGTTTCTTCCCTGGTGATGCTCTGCCAGGCCTTTACTGCAGCTGTCTTCATTTCCTGCTTGATCTTGGGCAATTTGCCTTCAACAATTGAAATGCAGCTCAACTGGATTGAGGTCAGGTGACTGACCTAGCCAATGCAGAACATTCCACTTCTTTGCCTTAAAAACCACTTGGGTTGCTTTCAAATTATGCTTCAGGTCATTGTCCATCTGCATTGTGAAATGCCATCCAATGAGTTTTGAAGCTTTTGACTGAACGTGAGCAGATAATATCTCCCTAAACACTTCAGGATTCATCCTGCTGCTTTTGCCAGCAATCACATCATCAATAAATACAAGGGAACCAGTTCCACTGGCACCCACACACCCCCACACCATAAGATGAGGTGGTACTTCCCTTATTAGTAGTTCTCCATACACGAGTTCTCCCTTCTCCATACTCTTCTCTTCCCATCATTCTTCTACAAGTTGATCTTTGTCTCCACTCTCCATAGATTGTCCCGGAACTGTACAGGCTTTTTTTTTGTACTCAGAAGGTTTTTGGGGAACTCTCATCTAGTCTTCCTGT
Source organism: Pangasianodon hypophthalmus (assembly GCF_027358585.1). NCBI lineage: Eukaryota > Metazoa > Chordata > Actinopteri > Siluriformes > Pangasiidae > Pangasianodon > Pangasianodon hypophthalmus. The sequence goes on along the minus strand of NC_069725.1, from coordinate 23,509,669 downwards.
TTTTGAGGCTTACCAGTGGTTTTCATGGTTTGTGAACTCACAAACTTTCTGAATGTATGAAAGGTAATTATAAAAAGAATGCAGTAATGAGTTATTCCTGTAATTAGTGGTCATGGCAACCATTGGGCGACCTCTGGTGGACAAGTGGTGCAATTGCATGGCCTGGTGTTACATTGTAGGTGGGCAGTTTCTTTCATAACAGTAAATCCCAATCCCAAAAGGAACACCAAGTCTGTAAACTATACCATCTGCCCAGAAATCTATATTTTCATACAGGTGATCATCAGGAAAATCCAGGGGATTGTGTCTGTCCCTAGTTCTTTTCTTTTTCTTCAAAGTGCCCTTCTTATTATTTGCTCTCCGAGCTCCATAGGATTCTGCACAAACGATGAAGCCATCACTACAAACACTATATGGTTAACTTTGATGCATCCGATTTGTATATAAGTGAGAAAGATTGGAAAGTTTAGGAATAATGGAATAATGGGAAAAATCCTGAAAATGTACCCGATGCACACCATTAGCCTCAACTTTCAGAGGGTACTGTAGCACATCCCTTCAACACAGAAATCTCTCACACACACACACACACACACACACACGCATGCATGCATGCATATATGGACACACATTCCTGTTACCCAATGTTCATTCCTGCTACTAATTTTTTTTTTCCCTAAAAAATAAAGTTAACCCACAATTTTTTTTAATTATGTTTGGTCCATCATTTATCCAATTGTTTAATAAATTACATGATAAAAAAATTGATAAACTTGAGGTTTGGGTCTCCTTTAAAAGGAATAAATGGCTCTGCATTTTTAAGAAAAATACAACTTGTGTGCATATGTAGTGAATTTTTAGTCACAAATATCAATTACTTGAACATATAACCAACCATTTCTTGACAATAAACACTTTCTTGAGGAGAAAGCAAAGGAATTAGTTGACATGCTTTTAAACATGCTTTTTAAATGACACATGAGTTTTGGTAACTTCCATCATCTTCCATATAGAAACCTTGTAAAAATGAAATAAAATTACCTGAGATTGACCAATACACATTTTGAATATATATGTTAAATATAGGTGTTATTAGATTCAGTGTTGAAAAAAGATTTTAAAAAATGAAGTTTATTTTGGAAGAGTTACAGCAAGCAAACGGCACCCATTCGGTGGAGACGGCAAACAGGCTAAATAAATATACAGTCTACTTCAAAAATATTGGAACGGCAGGGCTGTACTATTGTTTTTGCTAAACACTGAAAACATTTGTGTTTGAGATCAAAAGATGAATGAGTTGATAGATCAGAATTTCAGCTTTCATTTCCTGATATGTACATCTAGATGTGTTAAACAACTTAGAGCATGGCAACTTTTGTTTGATCTCACCCATTTCAAGTGATCAAAAATATTGGAACATGTGACTAACAGGTATTTCTTGTTGCCCAGGTGTGTCCTGTTATGTTATAAATAATTACTCAAGTATGACAGATTATTAACAGATATTCTCCACCCAGGTAATAGCAAAGAGAAAAACAAAGTTCTCAGGAAAATTAGCCACTGCCAAAGATTAGCAGTGAAGGAACTGCTTTACTAATCAGAGCAAAATGAGACTAAGACAAGAGTTTAATTTTATCTGACAATGTTTAATGTAAATCTGACAAACTCATGTTTACTCATTTTATTTCACTCTGTTTCCTGTCAGGTCAAATACCAGCTCGTTGTTTAATCCTGTTTAACTTCTTTCTTCATGAATTTATTTTTTAAGCTATGTGACAGAAGCAAGACCTGACTTCTTCCAGACACACAAGGGTATATATATATATATATATATATATATATGTTCCTTTATTACATATATTTAATAAGCATGTACACGACAAAGCAGTTTGGTTACCTTACAATATAGCAATTGGTAATAAATATAATAAAATCTATAGACCTGATTACGAAATATCCCATTTCTTACTTGTTCATTTATGTGGATGTTGTTGCTTAAAGTTTAAAGACTTTTTGATTTCATAATTGATTTACAAACAAAAGTGTAACAAAAGTATAACTCAGGTAGTACTAAGACAAGTGTAAAAAATCATAAAAACCAAAAATAAACATATATTACTATTACCCTTCTACTTCCATTTTAACTTCGCATTAGATAAAGCTACAAAGGAGCTACATCAGCTCTGAGCTCAGTAGAAGAGGATGGAGGAGAGCAGAGGGACGATCATGAGGAGGAAACTCAGTGTGAAGCTCTCAGCACCGTTACACAGATTCCCCTCACAGCACTGCACATTTGACAGACTGAATCCTAGAATGCTTGTTGATGCAGCCGCAACGCAGATATTCTTGGACACGCATCCTTTAAAAGACACGCTGCTGTTCCCTTGTTGAACTGAGAGAGAGAGAGAGAGAGAGTGAGAGAGAGAGAGAAAGAGAAGAATAAATAGACAGAAATAAATAAATACATCTGTGTTTTATTTATTTTCAGTAATTCTCAGTAATCACAATGCTCATCTTGCATTATGAAGAGCTCCAGTGGTGAATCATTTTGTAATTTATGGAAGGAGTCTCCAGTGTCATTACTTTGTAACATAAAGTTCTGGGAAACACTTCAGGACAGAGGAGCTTAGGCAAGAATGACCCTTGTGCTCGTTCTAATATGTTATTTTTACTATAGTGACAGCTCGTACTTGTGTATACAGAACCTCAACATAATCTATGACTAATAATAAACAGATTAAAAATACAATGTTGTTTAACAAAGAAGAACACATAATCATTGATGTGGTGAAGTTTTCTGTTAGCAGACTTTAGTTTAACATTTATGGAAGGATTCTGTAGTGTCACATCTTTGTAACAGTTACAGTGCTTTGGAAAGTTTCCCAACATGGGAACTTCAGAACAGAGGAGTCTACACTTTTACACTGTTTTTTCTCTCATTAACACTGAGAGAGAGATGAAGGAGATGCTGGTGAGGGAAAGACTGTTAACTGTTGCTGTAACTTAAGTGACTTAAGGGACTAACCTGTCCTGTGGATGTTACAAAGGGCAACGTGCTGTTAAATTGTAATCATGGGCAAATCACTGTGGTATAAGTGGAATAACACACTTTGGACCATTCAGTTATATGATAATACACTTCAGGGTGGGAAGAGTAACTCCGCTTCGTGTTGGGCCATATCACACCACATGGGCAAAACTGTAAGTTAGAGCTCTCTTCTGGGAAATGGTCTATGCTTGTTACAGGAAGTGTTACTGGGATATGGATATGTTCACCTGATGCAGTGAAGCAGCGATCTTCAACTCCTTCACAGCTCACTGTTCCCGAGCAACTGGTACCGTCACAGCTGTAACACATTCTCCCATTGGAAGCCTGCGCTGGAAGAGCTTAATAAAGAAATAAAATCAAACTCACTGCTCATTATGTCTTACATGTCACCAGGAATCATTCTAATAATACACAAAACAATAATTTGGAGCTAGACTATAATCTACTGTAAAATTCAAGCCTTATGCTCTTTCAGGCCTACAACACGCTGATAAAGAGGAACTTCCAAAGAGTAAATAACAAATTTTTTAAAGTAAAATAAAAAAGATCAAATCTATCAGATTTAAAGTAAATGACAGTAAAAACAGAAACCTAACAACTTTCAGAAGCGCTTGGTTTTACCTTGCAGTGTTTCACTGTTGCAGAGGTCAGTGCTGCAGCATTTGGCATTGCTAGTCAATTTCAATGTTCCCACGTTCAGGCTCCCGCTTGTACACAGTCCCGCCAGGCTGCAAGTCTTTATACTATAATCTCCCACGTTTGTACCATCTACAGTACATTCCACATACCAGTGTGATTACACAATCAGACACAGACTGAAAATGATACTGATTTCAATTACATACAGTTTATCCTGTGTGAAGATCATATTAGTAACTCATATTAGATCATATTAGTCAAAATATTATTTCGTATGGGGGCAGTTGTGGCCTAATGGATAGAGAGTCGAACTTGCAACCCGAAGGTGAACCTGAAGGTCCAGCGCTCTCTTCCACCCTCAATACCACGACTGAGGTGAGACCCTTGAGCAAGGCACAGAACCGCCGCAGCAAAAAAGGCTGCCCACTGCTGCCCACTGCCCACTGCTCGGGGTGTGTGTTCACGGTGTGTGTGTGTTCACTACTGTGTGTGTGCACTAGGATGGGTTAAATGCAGAGCACAAATTCCGAGTATGGGTCACCATACTTGGCCACAAGTCACTTCACTTCACTAAAAAAAAAAAATATATATATATATATACATATATATATATATATATATATATATATATATGCATACACATACACACTTACTTGTGTACACAGAAGCGGTTGTAGTGAGACACTGATCTAAACAGGTTGTCTGTACACATGTTCCTGGTGGCAGACACTGAAAACAACTCAGTGACAGCGCTGAAAAAACATGAGAATGAAAATTATAAACAGAACCAGCTCAGTTTTCAGTGAAGAAAAATAAAATGTATAAAATGTTCAAATTGTGAACTTCATTACCTTTGGAGAAAAGCATGCAGATCAGCAGCAGTGTGACTTGAGACATCATTGTTGGTGTTTTTTGTAGAAGTTGAGGTGTGAAGCTGAAGCAGATGGGGTTCAAATGTGAGTAAGCTCAGAGGAAGCCTGGTTTTATGGTGATGCGTGATGGGGTGTGCGCATGGAGGGAGGGATTTATTTCACATTACCTAAATATGCCTCAGGTTTTCTTTAAAAGTGAAAGGGCTTAACTTTCTTTTTCTTGAAAGTCACCATTCATTCATTCATTCGTTCGTTCATCCGTTCATTCATCCATTCATCGAACCATCCATCTATCTGCAGCAACTGCTTTATGCTTTAACTGCTTTAACTGTGCTCAGGGTCACCACTGAATTTTAAATGAAATGTTCAGCAGTGTTCACACATGTACAGTGTTGTCTATGTAACATGCAACCTTTTTCTATTACTATGAGCCTCAGTATATAGATTTAATGCGACCACATCTGTTTTCATCCCACTTGTGCTAAAACAAGCATGATTTCTGAGAAAAAAATAGTGCAATCTAATCTTTACTTTCCACATGGCTTTCTACTATTACCTTGACAAAAAAAATAAATAAAAAATAAAAAATGACGTAACACTTCAGAAGTTTCCTGTTGTTTGCAATCAATATATAATAGACAGATTTAGCCCAGTACAGTTGTACGCCAGTTTAAAGGTTTGATTTAAATTTCCTGAAGTCTTTAATGGAAGTAAACTTCCATTAAAATGTGTTTCTTTTTTTTTTTTTAAGTTACAAAAGAGTATGAGTTCATCAGACAGTTAGAAAAACTTTCTAATTTAAAATTTTCTAAAATTGGTCTGGACAAGGCTATAATGCTTGCAGACAACGCTACCCACAGTGCCACCATTTATTTTTTGAAAGTGTGTTGTGCAATTGTGCCCTGCGATGGGTTGGCACCCCGTTCAGGGCGTCCCCTGCCTTGTGCCCCGTGTTCCCTGGGAAAGGCTGCAGGCTCGCCCGTGACCCTGTGCAGGATAAGCAGTGCGGAAAATAGATGGATGGATACTTTACTGGATTTTCCACAGAGTTGTGTGGGTTGTATTTACATGTAGGCTATATTTGTTCAGCAGTTGAATGTAATATTAGTGTGCCTGTGTAATTCCACAATGTATTGTGCACTGCAAAAAATGACGTAAGATTATTAAGCTTATTTCTAGATATACTTTACTATTTTTAAGCTTTATATGTTCTTATTCTATTGGCAGATTATCATTCTGCTTCTTTCTATAAATAAATGCTTCAAATGAAACAAAACTATTTCAACCTTGAAATGAGTAGAAATGTCTAGAAATAGAAAATTAATAATCTAATATTTGGTTTCTTGTACTCTTCCTAATAGGAAATACGAGTTCATTCTGACTATATTTTCACTTGCTAAGATGTCGTCTTTTGCAGTGTGTACAACTTTAACACAGCAGCATATATATTTCCCCTGATTACCAGAATCAGTTCAAAACACCTACTCCAAAAACCTGTTAATGCAGTGAATCAGGAACGAGTTGCTATTATGTAGAACTATGTGGGCTGGCGAGTTTTAAAATCTACCTATTCTTTTTGTTCCTCATCTACATGCAGGTCTAGCTGGAAATGTACTTTTGGTTTGGTTTAATTGTTGGAATTCCAGTAAGATGCAGATGATGTGCAGATGACATGTAAAGACAGCATTTCCACACAGCATTCCTTCGATGCATACACAATGTGTAGTTGAGAAGTGTTCTGTCTCATGATCGTGATATCTCCTGCTTGTTCAAACAACCAGTGGACCAAAACGAAAGTACTGTCCTGAGGTAGATGAGGGAAGTAAGTGAAAGAAAGATTTTTATGGCTGAAAGGATGAGACTTGTTTGCGGTCAAAGCGTTTCCTGAGTTCAACTTGTTGTGTTTGTCTTTCTTGACATTCATTGTCTTTCTTGACAATCAACACATAAGGCTTGTGTAAAGTTTTCCATTGGTACCGACATTAATATCATCATTCATATGGAAAATATTTCAATAAGGAAATTTTTGAAATGGTTTATGGCTGATCTATTGTTCAGATCAAGTCAAGTGTTTTTTTATTGTCATTCCACTATATAACCAAATGTTGTTTCCCCAGGACCATGGTGCAACACACAATACAGTGGCATAGTACAGTACACAGGACTACAGAAAGTGCAAATACATCAAAGCATGAAACAAGTATACAAGGACACTAAACACCATGTAATCTAAATACACAGGACAATAAGTACAAAGGACAGTAAATGTCAACTAGACCAGATAAGACAGGATAAGACAGGAAACAGTCTTGAATGGAAAATACTAGTGCAAAAAATTGTCTGTAAACTATTGACTGTGATACAGCAATTGATTGCAGTAGCAGAGATAAAAGAGTCGTAACAGTAAAATGTCCAATAGCAGCAATTCTAAAGTGCAGGTGTGCATTGATGGAGGTCCAGTGGTAGCTGTGTAGAGCGTTTGATTGGTACAGATGAGTGTTGAGCGGCAACAGTGTTTGGAAAGTGTTGCGGAGCCTGGTGGTGGTGGCACAGGTTGCACTCAGAGTCCAGAGGATAATAGTATAGTAAGTCTATATCAGTTAATGAAGAAACGTCATAGCTCTATATGGAAAAGGCAAAAGGAGCATTTATTAGATCAAGTGGCTCGAATTTGGAGAACTCCTCATATTTTTTATAGCAAAAATTTTTTTCAGAATCATATTTTTTTAAGCTATAAACCATTTGCCATTTTCTTTCTAAAATGTTTCCCTGTACTTTTTATCTATTTCTGAAAGTGTTCACGAGGATGTACCGACCTTACAAGAGATGGACTTTATAATTAAGTAGTTTAATAAAAGTCACGGTCCTGATGGATTGCCTTTTGAGTTTTCTCAGACATTTTGGAAGGATATTTGATAAGTCTTTTAAAGGTCTTTAAAGAATGAGTGGAAAAAGAGGAATTAGCAGAGACCATGAAGCAAGGTTTGAGTCAATTACTCCCTAAACCAAATAAGGATAAGCTCTTTCTGGATAATTGGCACCCTATAACTTTACATAATTCTGATTATAAGTTATTAGCATTTCTATATGCTAAAAGATTAAAACTGTGTTTAGAAGAATTAATATCTGTGTCTCAGTCTGGCTTTCATCAAGCTTCTTATTTTAGATTTAATGAAGGTAGTGAAGGAGCTCTTATTTTGTTTCTTAATTTTTTTACATTTTGGATGTGGTTCTAGCTTTTTATAATAATGTTAATAGTACAGCCTCCTTGGGTAATGGAATATTCCAACTCTTTTCAATTAACAGGGGCATTAGACAAAGAGTTACATATATATATATCTTATGCTCATGTTGGGTATTGGTTCAATATCATGCTCATTTACTTATGATCATAACAAACCAACATCCAATACCAGTTGATACTATGTGAGGTAAGCCTAGTGTACGTCATGCTAATGAATGACATGAAATAACAGCGATCTGGACGTACAGTATTTCATAATTAACAATGACACTCAAAGCAAAGCAGACTGCAAAATATGCCCTGTGATGTGTCAGTATGAATGTGGCAGTTGGGGGCGTGGTTTAGCGGGAGTTAACGCTGGGCAATTAACGCTGCAGACTCCTGCTAAACTCGGTCTGAAAAAAATGGTATTGCTGCATCCCTGGTATAGCCCGAGGTTCTTAAAGGTGCAGGTTTCAACGAAGAGCCATCAACTGTAGGGTCATAAAACAATTCAGTTCTATTCTGAGAAACTGTCCCCCATGTTTGTGTTTGTGTTATTCACCTGTTGCAGTAAGGCAGTAATTTCCTCCTTCCACACAGTCCTCTGGTCCTTTGCAGCCATCGTGATGAGATGCAACAACGTAGCCCACTGAGAGGCAGACCAGCGTCAACTAAAAAGAGAAATAAAGTAAATCAGACTTAATATAGATGACTTATTTTCCATATTACACATAATTATCTCATATGTCACCAAAATGAAAGTAACAATTATTATTATTATTATTATTATTATTATTATTATTTAATCATATGTCTCACACACTTACACTGACACAAAAGTAAATTCAAGATGCTGCAATATTTCTAGGTCCCTATTTAAATGTGAGCAAATGTGTGATATGGACCATGTCACAGGGGAGCGAGGGGGTGAAGGGTTATTTAGTGCATCATTGCCTAAGCCTGTCAATGCTTTCAAATAGATTTATCAACTGCGATCATTACAGTTCTTCAGAATCTTAAACATAATAGAATACAGATCTGATTCACTGACCTTTTCTATATTTAGCTTCAGTGAAACATATTAAAGCTTTATTTTGCTCTTAGAAATGGAAACTTACAAAAGGTAAAGTTGATTTATCAGAACTTCATGTTGATTTGCTATACGTTTATGTTAATTAGGTTGATTTAAGTGATCATAATTTAATCAATTTATTGATATTTTAATTTAATTTATCTGAATATCCTGTTGATTTATCATAATTTCATGTTAATATATAACCATAGTTTTAAGATGATTTATCACTGTATGTTTTTTTTTTGTAACTTTTGGATGATGTTACATTGTAGTCTGTACAAATGAAGCTATCAGTGTTCTTTGTGACAAGAAGTACTCCTTTTAACAATATCTTTGTTGAAGTCCAAAAGTTTTATCCAAAACATCACATTTTGAAATATTTTACTCAGATGTAACACTTAGTTGCATTTCAAAACCTTTCACCATCCTCCACGTTGAAATAATTTTAAAAACTAGTGTGTAGGGAGACCATAATGACCAACAAACCACCTACTTTCATTTCTTTTGAATTCACCACTGTGCTCAATCCAACTCTGTGAAATGACCTACTTTTTCAACTATACCTCCAAATCATTTTTTGCAGTGTACTTACTTTTTCAAGCGCAGTGTATCTGTGGTTTATGCTCTTTGCAGAACAATTCAGAAGCAGAACAACGTATACAGTATATACAGTGAAAAACTCATAAGATGGAACATTACAGCAGTATGACAGAGGGATGAAAGTTTAATTAATTTGACGTATATACAGTAGAAGCACATTAAACATTAATAATAAGTACATGACTAATACAATGCACTTTAAATGGCAAAATACATTATATGGACAAAAGTATGTGGACCCCTGACCATTACACTCATATGTGCTTGCTGAAGATTTATTCCCCCTTTGCTGTTATAATGAGCTCCACTCTTCTGGGAAGGCTTTCCACTAGATTCTGGAGCGTGGCTGTGGGGATTTGTGATCATTCAGCTACAAGAGCATTAGTGAGGTCAGGCAATGAAAGGCTGCAGGCTCGCCCGTGACCCTGTGCAGGATAAGCAGTGCGGAAAATAGATGGATGGATACTTTACTGGATTTTCCACAGAGTTGTGTGGGTTGTATTTACATGTAGGCTATATTTGTTCAGCAGTTGAATGTAATATTAGTGTGCCTGTGTAATTCCACAATGTATTGTGCACTGCAAAAAATGACGTAAGATTATTAAGCTTATTTCTAGATATACTTTACTATTTTTAAGCTTTATATGTTCTTATTCTATTGGCAGATTATCATTCTGCTTCTTTCTATAAATAAATGCTTCAAATGAAACAAAACTATTTCAACCTTGAAATGAGTAGAAATGTCTAGAAATAGAAAATGAATAATCTAATATTTGGTTTCTTGTACTCTTCCTAATAGGAAATACGAGTTCATTCTGACTATATTTTCACTTGCTAAGATGTCGTCTTTTGCAGTGTGTACAACTTTAACACAGCAGCATATATATTTCCCCTGATTACCAGAATCAGTTCAAAACACCTACTCCAAAAACCTGTTAATGCAGTGAATCAGGAACGAGTTGCTATTATGTAGAACTATGTGGGCTGGCGAGTTTTAAAATCTACCTATTCTTTTTGTTCCTCATCTACATGCAGGTCTAGCTGGAAATGTACTTTTGGTTTGGTTTAATTGTTGGAATTCCAGTAAGATGCAGATGATGTGCAGATGACATGTAAAGACAGCATTTCCACACAGCATTCCTTCGATGCATACACAATGTGTAGTTGAGAAGTGTTCTGTCTCATGATCGTGATATCTCCTGCTTGTTCAAACAACCAGTGGACCAAAACGAAAGTACTGTCCTGAGGTAGATGAGGGAAGTAAGTGAAAGAAAGATTTTTATGGCTGAAAGGATGAGACTTGTTTGCGGTCAAAGCGTTTCCTGAGTTCAACTTGTTGTGTTTGTCTTTCTTGACATTCATTGTCTTTCTTGACAATCAACACATAAGGCTTGTGTAAAGTTTTCCATTGGTACCGACATTAATATCATCATTCATATGGAAAATATTTCAATAAGGAAATTTGTCAAATGGTTTATTGGATCATAATTTAATCTATTTATTGATATTTTAATTTAATTTATCTGAATATCCTGTTGATTTATCATAATTTCATGTTAATATATAACCATAGTTTTAAGATGATTTATCATTGTATGTTTTTTTTTGTAACTTTTGGATGATGTTACATTGTAGTCTGTACAAATGAAGCTATCAGTGTTCTTTGTGACAAGAAGTACTCCTTTTAACAATATCTTTGTTGAAGTCCAAAAGTTTTATCCAAAACATCACATTTTGAAATATTTTACTCAGATGTAACACTTAGTTGAATTTCAAAACCTTTCACCATCCTCCATGTTAAAATAATTTTTAAAACTAGTGTGTAGGGAGACCATAATGACCAACAAACCACCTACTTTCATTTCTTTTGAATTCACAACTGTGCTCAATCCAACTCTGTGAAATGACCTACTTTTTCAACTATACCTCCAAATCATTTTTTGCAGTGTACTTACTTTTTCAAGCGCAGTGTATCTGTGGTTTATGCTCTTTGCAGAACAATTCAGAAGCAGAACAATGTATACAGTATATACAGTGAAAAACTCAGTATGATAGAGGGATGAAAGTTCAATTAATTTGACGTATATACAGTAGAAGCACATTAAACATTAATAATAAGTACATGACTAATACAATGCACTTTAAATGGCAAAATACATTATATGGACAAAAGTATGTGGACCCCTGACCATTACACTCATATGTGCTTGCTGAACATCCCATTCAAGATTTATTCCCCTTTGCTGTTATAATAAGCTCCACTCTTCTGGGAAGGCTTTCCACTAGATGTTGGAGCGTGGCTGTGGGGATTTGTGTTCATTCACCTACAAGAGCATTAGTGAGGTCAAGCACTGATGTCAAGCAAGGAGGTCTGGTGTGCAGTCTGCATTCCTGCTCATCCCAAAGGTGTTCAGTGGGGTTGAGATCAGGGCTTTGTGAAGGCCACTCGAGTTCTTCCACTCCAGCCTTCACACACCATGTCTTCATGGAGCTCGCTTTGTGCACAGGGGGACTGTCATGCTGAAACGGATTTGGACTAGACCCCTTAGTTCCAGTGACAGGAAACTGTAATGCTAAAGCAGAAAAAGACATCGCATACAACTGTGTTCTTCAAAGTTTGTGGCAACAGTTTGGAGTGGGTGTGATAGTCAGGTGTCCACAAACTTTTAACCATATAGTGTACCACAGTTAACACTAAGACAAACAAAAATCTAAATCAACACCTCAAAACAGAAACCTCTTCTTCTAACCTTTACTAGCTTTCATTGTACCTGTATAGATAAAGCTTTAACTGAGCTGCTCCATAAATGCTGTAAATGTAAATGTGAATAAGTATTTATGGCTTTGTAGGTAAGTTTCAGTGTCTTAAAGGTGATGTTTTTTTGCTACAGGAAGCCAGTGGTGGAAACAGAAAGCAGTGGTTTGAGGTTGCAGTTACTCACACAACTTACATCCGAGGAGAGTGGTGAACTCTTTACTTCTCATTTCTTTTCATTTTTCTCACTTCTAAAATTTTATTCACAAATAAACTGAAACTATATTCTTTATTTATAAACTATACCTCCAAATCATTTTTTGCAGTGTAGTAGAAACCCAGCACAGTGCTACTCACCATTCTTTACATAACTGTCTGTGATGTTTTTTTTGTTTCCTCTCATCTATTTCAATCAACGGCAGAAACTCTTAGTTGTTGCATTCAACACTGAGGATGATAAGATAGTGGATCAGATGTGAATGAGCTGGCAGATGACTCATGCTTATTTTTGAAGAAGCAGAATCAGGTTCCTATTGCACAGCTGACATTATTGATGTGTTTTGAGGCTTCAGGTTTATCAGTGAATCAAAGTAATTCTGAAATAAATTAAATTTAAGAAGTTTTGTAAGCAGAATCACAAAGCGAAGCTAATTTTCAATTGTTGGCTGAAGAGAAATTTGACTATTCAAAGTTGAATAGTATATCTCCAAAATTACTTCATCTTATTGAGGTCCAATGCAGATATTTTGTCAATGCCAGGAGAAATCACAAAGCTCAATATTGGAGGAATTGACCTTCTTAGTAATGCAACGATGCAATAATGCACATATTAATAAGACACTGACCGATGATCAGAGCTGTATTCGGTGAGAAGTCTGACAGGCTACTAATACATATCTTATAACTAATAAGATGAAAGAAACCTCTCAAGATGCCTCATAAGATTTACCCGTTCAGTGCTTCTCCTCGGAGGTTTGTTAATGTTAATGTAAATTTGCAATGTACCTTTTCTAATTCAGAATCAGAAACAACTATAGAGGTATTAATGATTAATGATTTTCCAAACTCTCCATAATTTCCTTAATAATGGTCTTGTTCCTTAAAGCAGATACAGGTCATTCATTCCTAGAAGATTCCAGAAGGTTTCTAGCACTGCAATAACTTCCTCCAAACCAAATTGTAGATTATTTATTGTATTGTAGAAGCAGTTTCATGAATCCTTGCATAATAGTAAATACAACCAAAAAAGCTGCAATGTCATTTCTCATGTTTTGCTTTTCTCCCCTGGGCTTTTTAAATTCTGTCTTTAATGTATAGCTTGATTTTCTTATTGTATCGTTAAAAATGTTTGATAAGGAATTGAAACAGCAGCCATTTTCAAACTTACACCAAAACAAAAAGTAGCTAGCCTAAAAGTAAAACTGTTTACTTCTGTATAGCACTCATCCACAAAATCTTCGCCCTCCTCCTCCAGTTTTCTACCTGCATCATACCTCATTTCTCCATTATGTACACAGTGATCATTTTAGTTATGCTAGTTTTAAAGGATGTTATCAATATCATCAAGTTGTGGTGAGTTTATGTTGAGAGTAAACTGTGAAGTTTTATGAAGTTCTTCAGAATCTTAAACATAATAGAATACAGATCTGATTCACTGACCTTTTCTATATTTAGCTTCAGTGAAACATATTAAAGCTTTATTTTGCTCTTAGAAATGGAAACTTACAAAAGGTAAAGTTGATTTATCAGAACTTCATACTTTTATGTTAATTAGGTTGATTTAAGTGATCATAATTTAATCTATTTATTGATATTTTAATTTAATTTATCTGAATTTCCTGTTGATTTATCATAATTTCATGTTAATATATAACCATAATTTTAAGATGATTTATCACTGTATGTTTTTTTTTTGTAACTTTTGGATGATGTTACATTGTAGTCTGTACAAATGAAGCTATCAGTGTTCTTTGTGACAAGAAGTACTCCTTTTAACAATATCTTTGTTGAAGTCCAAAAGTTTTATCCAAAACATCACATTTTGAAATATTTTACTCAGATGTAACACTTAGTTGCATTTCAAAACCTTTCACCATTCTCCACGTTGAAATAATTTTTAAAACTAGTGTGTAGAGAGACCATAATGACCAACAAACCACCTACTTTCATTTCTTTTGAATTCACCACTGTGCTCAATCCAACTCTGTGAAATGACCTACTTTTTCAACTATACCTCCAAATCATTTTTTGCAGTGTAGTACTTACCCAGCACAGCGCTACTCACCATTCTTTACATAAATGTCTGTGATATTTTTTTAAATACCTGAGAAAAATAAGATCTGACATTTTTTCAGATAGAAAAGTACGTATGTTTATTTTGTAAACAGAATAAACATCTCAGCCATAAAGCAGTTTAGCTCTCTCACAATAAAGCATTTGAAAATAATAAAAAATAAAGCATTTCATGGACAGGTTGCAATTTTGAGAACAAAGGTGTTTTAAAAAATGTTTTTTAAAAAATCTGTAGACCTGAGTAATACTGAGCTTATTACTAGACTGTTTGATTGATTTACAAACAAAAAAAAAATATATATATATATATATTTTTTTTTGTGATACGTCCTGTCCATAAACGTTTACATCATCATGATGACACACAACTCATACATTATGCTTGAAATATTGAAAAGGACATGATATATATATATATATATATATATATATATATATATATATATATATATATATATATATATATATGTATACACACCACAGTTAACTCTAAAACACACAAAAATCTAAATCAGCATGCTAAGAAAGAAACTTCTATTTCTGGTTTTCCTGTTATAGTAGATAAGGCTTTCAGTGAGCTCCTCCATCATTGGAGATTTCAGTAGAAGAGGATGGAGGAGAGCAGAGGGATGATCATGAGGAGGAAACTCAGTGTGAAGCTCTCAGCACCGTTACACAGATTCCCCTCACAGCACTGCACACTTGTCAGACCGACTCCTGGCACGCTTGCTGATGCAGAACCAGCACAGAGGCTCTTGGACACGCATCCTTTAAAAGACATGCTGTTGCTCCCTTGTTGAACTGAGGGAGAGACAGAATTTAGAAATAAAGGAATAAAGAGCAAAGAGACAATGCACCTGGTGCATACCACTAGTCTCATCCAGATGCCCTGTGTGGTCAAGATTTCTAACAAAAAAATCTGTTTAGAGCAGTATATATGTTAATTCTGAATAATGTACTCATATTACATTATTATTAATAATGTACTCATATTGTGATTACATCCATAAAAGATGAACATGTTCACCTGATGCACTGATGCAGCGATCTTCATCTCCTTCACAGCTCATTTTGCCTGAACAGCCGTTAGCATCACAGGTGTAACACATTCTCCCGTTGGGAGCCTGCTGTGGAAGAGCTTAACAGAGAAATAAAATCAAACAAACTGCCCAAAACTGCCCACTGTGTCTCCTTTGACACCAAATATTACTCCAATAATATCTATAACTATACTTTGAAGATAAAATATAATCTACTGTAATTAGATTTCAAAATGTGAACATGCATCTATCACATGTACAACACACCAGTAAAGAGGAACCAAAGACTGAATAACAAATTCTTAACAAAGTTTTTACTGTGAAATAAAAGAGATATCCAGAATTTTAATGAAATGGAAAATAAAAACAGAGAACTGAACTGCTTAGAAGAGTGTGTGTTTTACCTGGCAGTGTCTCAGTGTTGCAGAGATCAGTTTTGCAGCATTTGGCATTGTTGACAATTTTCATCATTCCCAGGTTCATGCTCCCTCTTACACACATCTCTGGCACGCCGCAAGTCTTGATATTAACATCTGCCCCTTTAACACCATCTAGAACATTCCACATGTCAGTGTGAACACGCGTTCTACACTAAGATCAGAAGTATTGCACTTGAACTTGTGCAGTAGCTGTGATCAGGGTTGGGGCCCTGGCCTGGGCCTCGAGACATTGCTCTGATAGGTCTAGCTAGCAGTCACTACCTTCTTCTTCTTCTTCTTGCTAGCTAGTTTTTTTTTTTAATTTTTATAGCAACATGGCAGACACTAATAATTTCGGTCTCACTTATGAAAAGAGACGTGAAAATTAAACAGGAGGCCCGACCAACAGATGAAACAGATACAACAGACCACACATATATATATACACTATATGGACAAAAGTTTGTGGACACCTGACCATCACACCCCACATCCCATTCTAGATTTAGTCTGCACTTTGCTCTTATTATAACCTTCGCTCTTCTGGGAAGGTTTTCCACTAGATGTTGGAGTGTGGCTGTGGGGATTTGTGTTCCTTCAGCTACAAGAGCATTAGTGAGATCAGGCGCTGATGTTGGATCAGCAGCTCCGGGGAACTTATTCGGTGTTCCAGTTCATCGCAAAGGTCATCAGTTGGCTTGAGGTCAGGGTTTTGTGCAGGACACTCGAGTTCTTCCAGACCAACCTTGGCAAATCATGTCTTGGAGCTCACTTTGTGCACAGGGGCATAGCCTACTTTAATAACACACAGTTGTACTGTCCCTATTTTAAAAACCACCAATGACTTCTATATGACCCCTTTGGCTTTCCATCATCACTGTTTCGCCACTCTGAGACAGACTCAGTGAAAGCCACCGTGCCCAGAAAAAAAAAAAAAAAAAAAAAAAACACCCTTTACAAGCTCCTAATTAATCCTAAACCTACATTATTACAGCGATTGCAAGTTTCATGTTACTGAGGAATGATACTTTTTAATGGTTTATAATTATATATATTTTTGTGGAACAGCTGTAAAGATTTAAAGACATGGAGAAGACTTCAGCGCAGAGGAGTTTATACTTTTGGTTTTTCAGAAACATTATTAATTTCAAGAGAGAGAGAAAAAGATAAACTGGAAAGAAAAAACACACTTCAGGACATGCTATTATGATATAATAATAATAAAAACAATAATCAACCACCCTGTCGTGTTTTATTACTTTATTAATTACCAATTATATATAAAAATCTCTAGTTTATTCCTAAGGAGTTGAAGTAATCATTTCTTTTACTTACTCGTGTACACAGAAGTGGTCATAGTGAGACACTGATCCACACAAGTTATCTCTTCACATGTTCGAGATGTTGCTATACACTGCTGACACTTCAGTGACATCGCTGAAGAAAAATGAGAATGAAAATGAAGAACGGTTGCATGATGAAAAAAAATGGACTAATCTACTGAAATGAGCTCCATGTGAGCTTCTTTACCTCTGGAGAAAAGCATGCAGATGAGCAGCAGCGTGACTTGAGAAGACATTGTTGGTGTTTTTGTAGAAGTTGAGGTGTGGAGATGAAGCAGATGGAATAAAATGTGAGTAAGCTCTGAGAGGAAGCCGTTTTATGGTGATGTCTGGTGGAGGGAGGGCTTTATTTCACACAGCAAGTTTCATTTCTTGAAAATAAGAGGGTTTGACTTTCTTTTCTTGACAACCATTGCCCAAGGTCAAATGAGTCCCACCTAAAACCACTGTAGAGTTCTGCAGTGTATGGAAGTGTTCAGTGTTGTCCATTTATGCATGATTTTGTTCTATTGCTATGAGTGTACTAACCACACTAACCCCCAACATAGCTTTAGCTTGATGGTACTTTAAGTTCCTGACCTAGTGAACTAGCATGGGGATGTGTTTTTGATAGAGACCAGTGTATTCGATAGTTATCAGTGTTTTAAATGTGTTGCTTCAAGCTACAGGAAGCCAGAGGAGGAAACGTTGTTTGTGCCTAGTCTATCTACAGGGTGTCCCGAAAGTCTCCATGCATAGGAGACATTAACACTTTCTAGCAGAACGTCTTCCAAAATTGTAAATACTTATTATATATATTTTTATTAGATAGTCCTCAAGAATGCCTTTGGTAAAACAAGAACATATTGAAATCATTCTCCTGGCTGGATCAAGTAGCTGTCGCAAGGTTGCGATGGACTTTAACAGGAAACATCGCAAGAACATTACTTACAACACTGTTGCAAAACGGGGGGCCAAAGTTGGCCGAGACGACTCTGTGTGTCTTTACAAAGAAATGGCAATCATGTAGAGAATGTTTTGTAAATAAAGTTACATTTTGCTAAAAAGGACAATGTAATGGATGGAGACTTTAAATCTAAATACTTATGGACCTGACTGTAGTCATAAACAAGGAATTCAGGTTCAGATTTTAGATGGCTCTTTTACAAAACATAAAATTTAATTTCAGTTCAAAATTCAACTTTAAGATTTTTATTGCAGCATTACAATAAATACAAATTACAAAGACAGAGACAATGTACAGAAGACACAGGTTACAGAAACACATACGCAGTCAACTAAGTAAACAAGAATAAAATAAGATAAAAATGAAATTCTAAGTGGCAACAAAAGTAAGTAAAGTGGTTGTAGTGCAGGTGATGATCATAGTGTGACTGTCATTACAATGTGTCCATAAGGAAAATAATAAATACTAATAAAATATAATGTTTTTTGTTCTTTTGTTCTTTCCCAACATTTTCTTAATTATTGTTAAAAGTAATGCAACTCATGCTTTTCTTCTGAAACATACACACCAACCAAATTAATAGGAATGCCATACTAAAATGAGGTAAAATTGTGTGTTCTGAGATGCTTTTCTGCTCACCATGGTTGTAAAGAGGCTCACACCAGCCCAACTGACACCAACAACCATGCCACGGACAAAGTCGCTTAAATCAGAACATTAGTTTGTCAGTGGTCTTAAAATTTGTTGGGGGTGTATGGGGTGGCCTGAGTCAGTGTGAGGCTCCCAGTCTGATTTTTTTTTTGTCCCAGTCCAGCCCTAGATGCATAGTTTATATTTCTCCATTTCAAACAAAGCTGCATTTTGTTTCTATGTGACCCTTTTGATTTTCCATATTCACGCCTTCGCCTCGTGTGCAGTGCAGCGTCTGATATCGAGAGCAAGAAAAACGCAGAGTGTGTGTGATAGAGGAGGTCAGGTGGGGTCGTGTGATACAGCTTCAGCCCGCAGTCTGTTATTTTATATATTATATATTATATTTATTCCTTTCTTCCTTATATTTCAGTGTGTTGTTACTTACTTATTAAGCACTGAGTGGCTGGCTGCAGGACAGTTGTTAACCCCACCCATTCCCATCTTAGTCACTGGGACAGAAGGCAAACTTCATTGTAAATTGCATCTCCTCAAAATTATTTTCCAGAATAGTGTTTTGTCATTTTTCCAACTTTAATCGTTTCACAACATCAGCAAATAACTCCTATAAAATGAATTTTTCCTCATGATAAATGCACTTGATAAGATTTATCTGGTGATAAATAAAAGGGCGTGGTTTATGAGGTATGTATAAAGAAATGATCACAGTGGCACATTGATCTGGACAGATTGTCTGTTTAAATTAATTCATTCGTTCACTTTCCTGATCCGCGTCGGGTTAGATCTGGAGACAATCCCGGTAACACTGGGGGAGAATTCACCCCGGACAGGACGCTAGAATGAGAATGATCAGGAAACGTACGAATGACAAAACAGGGGTGAAACAAGACACAAAATAAAATGCACGTGGCTATATAAATGTGGAGGCGGGGGTGTGGTTGAGCACTGTCTTGTGAATGGAGGGTGGGGCGGGAGAAGGTGAGCGACATGAATTACACACACCTGTGGGAAATTTGTGGGAAAAAGGAGGGGAGAGATGAGCAGCTCGAAAGAGGGAGCTGGAGAGAAGAAAGCTCAGTGTGTGTGTGTGTGTGTGTGTGTGTATATATATGTACTGTTTATGGGCATGAGATTCACTGAATAGTTGCACTGCTGAAAATTCTGCACCCCAGTCTGGCCCCTTTCTCCTAATGTCCCATCAGGGAAGTTAGAATAAACAAAACAGTAACTCAGAACAAAGCACTGGGAACTGTGATATGTGCCATGAGCTGCAGTGTGCTGAGAGCAACAATCTATTTCACCTCGTTTCAATCCAGTGTGCGGCCTGAAAATAATTCCCATTTACTACCAGGAAACAATGGAAGAAAACTGTATAATCATGGTTTCATCTTACCCTGTCATTAATGTGTATATACATTACAGAGGAAAATAAAGCTTGAAAGGAAGTAGCTAATTTGCTAATCTGCCAGTGATCCTATTACAAACCCGAGCATATGAGATGTTAATCAAACAACCAATTTTTACACTGATTAAGGCATTATTTAATTCGTGTTTAGCTTTAGAAGCTACAGTATATAAAGTATAGCTACTACCAGTGAATAGGCCACACCCACAAGGGACAACAAGAGACAAACTACAAACAACTCTAAACATTTGTTTAGTAATTGGGAATTTAATATTCAGCACATAAATAATAAATATTAAAAAATGTTTAGGATGAATTTGTTGCTTCTACACTTTAAACGGAAGTTTGGATCAAAATTCACTCACAGCATTACGACAATGTTTTTCCCTTTTTTCTTCTGTAGATTCACTGTGTGTGTGTGCGTGTGTGTGTGTGTGTGTGTGTGTGTTTGTGATGCGTAAAGGGTTATCCATAGTCTTGTATAGTTTGAAAAAACTCCATTATGGATTAAAAGGTTAATTGGTTTAAAATATAACCCAATAAACTATTATGATTTAACAAATTATGTGATTCTGCAATACATGTACTGTACATACCAAACCTGGACAGTTTTTTTTCCAGTCTTCTGTAGGCTCCGATTGTTGTTCTTGGCTGACAGGAGTGGAACCTGATGTGGTCTTCTTCTGCTGTAGCTCATCCATCTTGAGATTCAACATGTTGTGCATTCTGAGATGCTTTTCTGCTCACCACTCTTGTACAGAGTGAGTTACTGTAGCCTTCCTTTCGACAAGAACCATTCGGTCCATTCTCCCCTGACTTCTCTCATCGGACGGTTTTGCCCACAAAATCTTTTCTGTTTTCTTTTGTTTGTTTTTCGCATCATTCTCTGTAAACTCTAGAGACTGTTGCGTGCTAAAATCCCAGGAGATCTGCAGTTTCTGAAATACTCAAACTGGCCCATCTGGCAACAACAGCCATGCTGTAGTCAATGTTCCCTTTAGTGTTCCCAATGAGTGACCAGTGAGTGCATATTTATAATTATTTACCGAGTATAATTGAACATTTGAAGGATAGAATAGAAGGACATTTGAGGCAAAACTTTTAGCTAAAAAAAAAAAAAAAAAAAAAAAAAAAGGAGAAAACGAAGTGGGAAAAAGAATTTTTAGGGTATGATTAATATGTTGACATGTTCTCATTCTTGTAAGAGCTAACTGAATAATCTGAATCTGAAGAAACTGCACCTATTGATGTAGTCCTTAAATTATCTACATAAGCATTTATAAAGTTTATGAATTCTTTTTTTCAAGGTACATGACAGAAGTAAGACATATATTCATTTATTACATATATTTAATAAACATGCACAGCACAAAGCAGTTTGGTTACCTCACAATAAAGCTTTTGGTAATAATAATAATAATAATAATAATAATAATAATAATAATAATCTGAATATTAGTTAATATTATAATATGAAAAAATTAATAAAAATGAATAACATCCATAGACCTAACTTAGACTTAATATTCAATTTCTTACTTGTTAGTCTAGTCTAGACTTGTTAGTCTAGTCAAAGATTAAAGTCTTTTTTTTATCATAATTGATTTGCAAACAAAATTATTATCTATAAATCAGTTAGAACTAAGACAATCTAAAAAACCCTTAACAACCAAAAATAAACTTATATTTCTATTACCTTTCTATTTCCCTTTTTCATACTGTACCAGATAAAGCTTAAAGTGAGCTACTTCATAAGCCGAGAGCTCAGTAGAAGAGGATGGAAGAGAGCAGAGGGACGATCATGAGGAGGAAACTCAGTGTTTTACTCGCAGAATTGTCACCTGAGGAACTCCCTGTGTTACTCGCAGAACTGTCACCTGAGGAACTCCCTGTGTTACTCGCAGAACTGTCACCTGAGGAACTCCCTGTGTTACTCGCAGAACTGTCACCTGAGGAACTCCCTGTGTTACTCGCAGAACTGTCACCTGAGGAATTCCCTGTGTTACACAGGTTCCCCTCACAACACTCCACATTTGATAGACCGATTTCTGGCATGCCTGATGATCCAGATGCAACGCAGAAGTTCTTGGACACACATCCTTTCAACACAGACAGGGTATTACTTCCTAGGCGAACTGAGAGAGAGAGAGGGAGAGAGAGAGAGAGAGAGAGAGAGGGGAATAAATAAAGGGTTAAATTACAAACACAACTGTGTTTTATTTACTTTCAGACATGCAATTCTCAGTAATCACAATGCTCATCTTCCATCATGTAAGGCTCCTGTGGTGAAGCATTCTGTAATTTATGGAAGGAGTCTCCAGTGTCAGCACTTTGTAATAGCTGAAAATAAAGCTGTTCTGGGAAAACCTACAGGACAGAGACGTTTTGTGGTTTCTTGATAACATGACCAGCTGTGTCCCTGGCATTTTTAAGGTTTGGTGCATTTTCAGTTTGCCTACTCATAAGGCTAAATATGCATTTTTCTGCTGGCAAGTAATTTTTTTTATTTAATAGAAATTTTCATCAGTGTCTTATTAAAAGTTCATCCATATTCAATCCAACAAAATCACTTTGGATCATTAAAATTGCTGTAGATTTGATTGATAAAGCCATTATACCACAGAGGAGCTGTTAAATAAATTTAATTAATTAATTAATCTGGTTTATATAGTTGTCATTTTGTAAAGCACTTTGAACTTCTTTTTGTACGAAATGTGCTATATAAACATGTATTTATTATTATTATTATTATTATTATTATTATTATTATTATTATTATAACAAGAACTTGCCTTGTGGATGTTCCACAACGTTACATGTAAGTAAGAACGGTTAAAAAGCAGAACATGTTCATTAATAAATTGTAATAGTTGGCAAATCTCTGTGGTATAAGTGAAATAACACTCTTTGGACCATTCTGACAAAAATGTTAAACACTGGGGTGGAAACAGTAACCCTGCTTTATGTCGAGCCATGCACCACAGCATGGATTATTTTTTCATGTAACTGCATGGTCTTTCGTGTGTTATTCCTTACATAAGCACTCAGCAAAGAGAGACTTACATCATCACATGTTTTAACTTTTGCTCTCTTCAGATGGGCAATTGTACTGGGAAACGGTCTTGTTACAGAAAGTGTTGAATACAGAGATGAACATGTTCACCTGATGCAGTCATGCAGCGATCTTCATTTCCTTCACAGCTCATTTTGCCTGAGTAGCCGTTAGCAGCATAGGTGTAACACATTCTCCCATTGGGAGCCTGCTGTGGAAGAGCTTAATAACGAAATAAAATCAAACAAACTGCTCACTGTGGTAAACTATAATCTACTGTAATTTTTGTAGATGTAATAAGACGTGATATGCCCTATGCTTCATCAGGTATACAACACACAAATAAAAAGTAACTGCCAGAGATTAAACAACAATAATATGTTTTTAATGTAAAAGAATTGGAGAGTAGAGTAACTTTCAGAAGTTTTACCTGGCAGAGTTTCAGAGTTGCAGAGATCAGTGCTGCAGCATTTGGCATTGTAGGTCATTTTCATCATTCCCAGGTTCATGCTCATGCTAACACACATCTCTGTCATGCCGCAAGTCTTCATTTTACCATATGACAAATTTGTACCACCTACAGAACATTCCACATGCCAGAGTAAGTAGAAATTACATGATTTCATTTACCTACATGAACATCCTATGTCAAAAAGGTCAAAAATCAGATCAGATCAGAAATAAGGAACAGTGTGATTCAATGTGGTATACACATACTGTAAACACAGTAAACACACTGTAATACAGCCAGGTCTAAAAATATTTGGACACTGACAAAGTTATTGTTATATTAGTTGTCTACTCCAGTATATTGGAGTTGAAAAAAAAAAAATATGTTTCTGGGTAAGAGTCTAGCACATTTTGCAAATTTAATTCCATTCTACCTTGAAAAATGCTCTAGATCTATCAGACTGTGCAGAGACCACTCAACACACACACACACACACACACACACACACACTTACTCGAGTACACAGAAGTGGTCAGAGTGAGACACTGATCTGGACAGGTTGTCTGTATGTTGTTACATGTTCCAGACACTGATGGCAGACACTGGAGACAAGTCAGTGACAGTGCTGAAGAAAAAAAAAGAAATGAGAATAAAAAGCAGAGCCAGTTTAATAAAGAAAAAACAAAAACATTTATTATGCAAAAAAAAAAAAAAAAACATACACACAAAGGAATAAACTATTGACCAACCAATTTACTAAAATGAATTATATTTATTTCGTCTATTCGTCTATAAAATGTGAGCTTCTTTACCTCTGGAGAAAAGCATGCAGATGAGCAGCAGTGTGACTTGAGACGTCATTGTTGGTGTTTTTGTAGAAGTTGAGGTGTGGAGATGAAGCAGATGTAGGTAAGCTCTGAGAGGAAGCCGGGTTTTACGTTGATTCATACTGAGGCTAACCCTAGGTGTGTATATGGAAGGAGGGATTTATTTCATCTTCACTACAGAAAGCTAAATGAAATGTTGTGCAGTGTTTGCACATGTTCAGTGTTGTCTATTGAAAATACATAGTTTTGATGCCACCAGATCCTTTTTTCACCTCACTTTTGTTTAACATGTTTTCTGAGCAAAAATGCAATCTAATCTTTGCTTTGCTTATGCCTTTTCGCTATTACTTTGACAACCACAAATAAAAAAAAATGTCATCACACTTTGGAAATGAGAATTTACAATATGAATTACTGGGTCCTTGGAGGACTAGTGGTTAGGCCTCAGCAACCCCCACAGCCCGGGTTCAATTCCTGGCCAGGGAATCTGGGGCTGTACACGACAGTGCACTTCCAGTGCCAGTCCCAAGCCCGGATAAACTTGGTGAAGGAAGGGCATCAGGCGTAAAAACTGTGCCAAATCAAATATGCAGACCAGTGATCTGCTGTGGTGACCCCTAAAGGGAGCAGCCGAAAGGAGAACAACAACAAGAAATATGAATTAACCAGTTAAAAAAGAAAGGTTTAATGAAAAAGGAATTTAGGAAATTATGAAAGAAAGCCAGAAAAAAGGATTAGAAGGAAAAAAGGCAAAAAAAGGTGTGGTGGAGTTGTGAGTGTGTAATCAAGTGTAATTTGCATGAAGTTGGGCGAAGAAGGAAAATGTCAGTCAAGGTACAAACACTAACCGCTCCTTTAACGCTTTTATCTTAATCATCATTTCATGGCTCATGCTACTGATTAGTCACTGGGTCAGATCAATATATTTCAGTATTAAGATTTTACATTATCAACTGTAAAATTCACTAAAGGTTTTTTAAAAAGTAGAAAATCTGTAAAATGGTTGCAGCTTTATGAACAGAGTAATACATCAACTAAAAAAAAAGAATGAAATATCGCATGTCATTTGTGTTCATTTTTCTTCTTTGTTGATTTTAACCTCTCAAAAAATTCTAACTTTCTAAAATTGGACACATCATTGACATTGAAATATTTTTGGTATCTAAAAGTAAAGATTCCACAAATTTTTATACATTTTTAAAAATATACATATATAAATATACAAAATATATATAATTTTTAAAAAAAAATTGATAATATTTTCATCCAAATCTGTACAAATAGAATTTCACTATATTTTATGGGAAGCTTTATAACTTTATAACAGCTTTCAAACATGCTGAATAACCGGATTTCAGTTATCAGATTTTCAGTTATCAGTTACAGTAGTAAATGATCTCGGAAAAACAAACATCCTAGTGTTTATCAGACAGTGAAAATGAGGCATCAACAAATTCATAAAACCAGAGCAGAGGAGAGATATATGCCATATATCTCTCAGTGCACTTCCAGTGCCGGTCCCAAGCCCGGATAAACTTGGTGAAGGAAGGGCATCAGGCGTAAAAACTGTGCCAAATCTGTCTTTCTCTTTTCATTTCATTTTTACCTTTTAGCATCTTTTTAGGTGTCTTGAATAATTACATTTGAAATGCTGTATCAGAGAGTGCAAATCTCATGAAAAACTACATGGAAAGCACGATGATCGTGTTGCTGGCCGTGGAGGCGAGGGCGTGGTCGAGCGCCCGTTTGTGAATGCAGGGTGGATGTGGGAGAGGGAGTGGTAAGGATGAGCCTGCACCTGTGGGTGATTTACTAACGATTGTTCTGTGTTTAGGTGAGCGGCGCTAAGAAGATAAAGGGAGACGATCCCTTCTGAGTTGCCCCAAGCCTGACTCCCATTTCCTCATTTCCTGTTCAAACATGACAGAGTGTCACAATGACGTTTTATCACCTATGGCATATATTTAGCACAGCCAATCTGCCTACCTGCATGTATTTAGACAGCAAGAAGAAACCACAGAATGCAGAGGAACCCAGGAGAACATGGGGAGAACATGCGACACTCTGCACAGGCAGTAACCTGAGCTGGGGATCGAACCCTGGACCGTGCATCTGCGCCGTCATGCCGCTCCTGAGGTGGACAGATATTTTTTCTCAGATTTGAAATGATTGATGTTACACTTGACTGAATGTTCAATTGATTTGTGTTGATTGTATTTACATGTATATTTCTTCTGTGATTGAATGTAGTTTTTGTGTATTTGTAAATTTATGCAAATATTTTTTTGAAGTTTGGTCTTGCAGCATTTAGTGTTTTGTATAATCCCACATGTTGTGTTTTAGCAAGTCACGCCTGATTCACTGCAGTAACAGGTTTCTGGAGTAGGACTGAATTAATCCTGCTACATTCTGTGTGTGTGTGTGTGTGTGTGTGTGTGTGTGTGTTTTCCTTGCTTGCGTGTGCCATCTGAGTTTACAGTTTGATTTAAATGTAAGAGTAAATCATTTTAGGTGTACTGTAATGTTTTCTTTCGGGTTGGAGGTTTGGGATTTGTGCAGATAAATTTGTTGGGATTGTGTTTTAGGTTGTGAGAAAGTGAGACGATGGTGTAGTGAATTGTGTTGAGGCAGTTTATATAAATATAAAAATAAGTGTAACAGAAAAAAAATGTGATCATAAACTTTCCACCTGTGAGGTTCTGTGAGGTTCTGTGAGGTGAAATGATAGTAAGTAATGTCCTGTGTTGTTTCTTCCAGGCTGAAGCCTTGCATAGATATCAGCCAAAAAATGGAATTAGACACATTTGATTTTGAACTTCATAAGTACATAAAATTGGGGTGTAGACATACAAAGTGTGGCTGGTGGTAGAAAATGAGTGAAAAATGTATGCAAGAATTTTGAAGACTGTGTTCAATAAATGGGTGAGATAGAAAATATTAAATAGTTGGTGGTTTCAGACCTGCCAACCTTACACATCTGCGTAGGAGCTTCTCCACATTTTAACAACAAATTTTTTTTTTCGTAGTAAGAACTCCAGATGAGCTAATTGGCATGCTGTGTTCTAAGTCTCTTTTATTTTATTTTATTTTATTTTATAATTGTTCTTGGGAGTGGACACAAGTTCTTAAAAAGCTGTGAAGTGGGGCTCTTGGAGAAAAAAATACATCTTGTCAAGACAATAAAAATGCATTTACCATCAGGTCCACGTTGTGCTAAATGTGTGAAGAGTCTATATTGTAGTTTATAAAAATAAACTTGGGAGAACAACCTCCTCCTGAATGTCAGCAAGACAAACGAGTTGATAGTGGACTTCGGCATGAAGCAGGAGAAGAGCTACCACCCCCTTAAGAGTGCACTGTTTCTGATACCTTGGTGTCCACATCACAAGGTCATGGTCCTGTCATGGTCCTGTCACAATAATCCCCTGGTGAAGAAGACCCGTCAGCGTCTTTACCACTGTAGACGCTTAAGGGACTTTAAACTGCCCTCTAAGTTGCTAAGGAACTTTTACACCTGCACCATTGAGAGCACCCTGACGGGAAGCATCACAGCCTGGTTTGGGAACAGCGCCAAGCAGGATAGGCGGGCTCTCCAGAGAGTGGTGCGATCAGCTGAGCGTACCATCTGCACTGAGCTCCCTGACCTGCAGTCTATCTACAGGAAGTGGTGCTGGACCAAGGCCAGGAAGATAGTGAAGCACCTCAGTCATCCGAACAATGGACTCTTCTCTCTGTTGGGGTCAGGAAGGAGCTTCTGCTTCCTGAAGGCCAACACAGAGAGAAGGAGGAGGAGCTTCTTCGCACAGGCCATTCGGCCCTCAACCAGGACAACACATAGCACTAGAGCTTGGACTTGTTTGCACAACACCCACACTCCCGACATTCCTGTTAATAAACCCCTATTACCCCATATTTATAAATATTTATTATACATGTTGGCAATTTCGCTACAGCTACCTCAGCCTGATGTTGCACAGAATTGTCTTGCACAAACAACTGCACACATCTGCACTTTATTCCTCATACAGTCATACTGCTGCTGCCACCGATCTTTTATATCCCTTATATTATATTTTTATATTTTTCCTTTTCTACCTGTATACATTAAATTATTACAGTAAATACTAGTTTACGTAAATTATATTTTATGTCATGGACAGTTGAAAAAAGCATTTCACTGCACGTGGTACTGTGTATGGTTGTGTATGTGACCAATAAAATTTGAATTTGTAATTAATATTTCTCAGCAATTGTTAAAAAACTGTAAGAGAAGCTGAACAATGAGTCCAACCAAGTCTGGGCTACTTCACAGTTTCTTCAGGTAATTTACTGCTATCTGCTATTTACAGGAACAGTACATTACAGTATTCACATCTTCACTACTGCATAGTTCCTATACACAACTGTGTATACTGTGTGTGTGCACTTGGATGGGTTAAATGCAGAGCACAAATTCCGAGTATGGGTCACCCTACTTGGCCACAAGTCACTTCACTTCACTTCAAATGAGCTGCTCCATCAGGGAACTCTGCTAAATGTTGTAAATATATTTGGCTTTGTAGTCAAATATCTTTGTTTTAAAGGTGATGAAGCTACAGGAAGCCGGTGGAGAGAGCAGAAAGCAGTGATCTGAGTTTTGAGGTTGCACTTCTCACTCAATACTTAAACACCATACACACGAGGACAGTTGTGAACTCTACTTCTCACTTCTAAATACTTCATATTGCTAACTATTCGTTCTGTTCTGTACCTTGGTGCATGTTCCAGATGCTGATGACACACAATGATGACAAGTCAGTGACAGCACCGAAGAAAAACAGGAATAAAAATAAAAAACAGAGGCAGTTGCATATATATATATAAAAAAACCTTTTCATTTTGCACAATAATTAAACTATACACACCAAGGAACTACTGACCAACTGATTCACTGAAAGCTTCATTACCTTTGGAGGAAAGCACCGTCCTGCCCCAACACAAACTGCATATTAAATAAAACTATAATAATAAAATAAAACTGAATATTCAAATCAGTGGTCAAAGTTTAATAAGAAGTAAAAATGCTCTAAAATATAATGTCTTCTCAACTGTTCTGTGTATAAGTATGAAGTACATCCTGTGTTACAGTGTGTACAGTAACTATGCAGTAGTGAAGATGTGAATACTGTAAGGTACCTTTCATGTAAAGATAGCATTAAGTTACCTGAAGGTACTGACTAGAGCAGAAACTGGGTCCCTGGAAGACTAATGGTTAGGCCTCGGCACTCTCACCACCACGGCCTGGGTTCGATTCCCAGCCAGATAACTGACCCCAGCCTGTACGCTCTCAGTGCTGATCCTAAGCCTGGATAAAACTGAGGAAAGACATCCAGTGTAAAAACTGTACCAAGTCAAATATCAGACCAGTGATCTGCTGTGGCGACCCCTAACTGGAGCAGCTGAAAGAACAACGACTATAGAAGAAACTGAAGTAGCTCAGATTTGGTTGGACTCCTTGTACAGCTTCTCATACAGTTTTTAACAACTGCTGAGAAGTATTAATTACGACCAAGTTTATTTTTTTCAAAGCTGTTCACACATTTAGCACAATGGTGCTCCCTGTGGACCTGATGGTAAATACATTTTTATTGTTTTGTCCAGACCTGTTCAAACTTTTTCCCCAAGAGCCACAGCAGGAAAGGCAGGTAAACACTATGAGTAATAAGAAGCATAAAACAGTACATTTTCAATATAATCCTTTTACAGATCTCTTGTCTAATGGCCCTTGCGGTTTGTGACCAAGAAGAAAGCAAACAAACAGCATTAAATCGCTGTCCAATTATAATTAGCGTTAAAATCACTTCTAAAGTGTTAGATTTGAAACTTCATTGTACACCTATTTAATCTTCTTCTTCTTTTTTTTAACTACTCAAAAGACTTTAAGCCTTTTTTTTTGGCTGAAAAACAAAAGTGCAGTCTTTCACTCTAAAATTTGTTTCAGTGGCATTCCTAAGAAATATAGTAGACTGATGTTATATACTTATTTACTGATATTTAAGTCAGACATGTATTGATAGCTTTTCTTTCACATTAATTAAATATGAATTATTTATTGAAAGTCTTAATTTATTCATTTAGATTTATTCATTTAATTATTTGTAGTTTTCGTATTTTCCATCTCACATTTCCACACAAATGCATTCAGTGAACACATTCTTCAAAATTCTTGCAAACATTTTTTGCTGATTTTCTACCACCAGCAGCACTTTGTATCTCTACAACTTAATTTGCAAATGTTTATGTACTTTGTGTCAAAACCAATGAAATAAAGCTTCGCAAATTAAATGGACAGGAGGCTGGATGTCAAATGAATAGCAGCCATCTCAGTGAGAAACAGCATACAGTGTTCTGGGTCAGAGACGTAAAAACAGCCCCGTGTGTGGAATATCATTCCTGAATTAATATCATAAATCCTGAACTGGTCCATACACCTAAAATATAGAGTGCCTAATTGCATTTATGGATGATATCTACCGAAGACCTCAGCCTTTGTTTTTGTTTCTAGCACTTTTATAGTTTTTCTAAAAAGCTGTAACACACTTTACTGAACATCACCCCATTTTCTCAAAACCTAAATCACAATCCCAAAACACCTCATTCATCTGCACAAAACCCAAACTTCCAACCCAAAAGCAACCATTAAACCCCAAATCCTTCATTCTTCCATTTAAACCATTTTTGACTCAGCTGCCACACACAAGCGCTCACATACACAAGTGCGCGCACACACACACACACACACACACACACACACACACACACACACAAGAATGTACTGTATGCTCTTTTATTATAAACCGAATAAACATCTCAGCCGCAAAGCAGTTTGGTTCTCTCACAATAAAAGATTTGATAATAATAAAAAATAAGGCATTTCATGTGCAGGCTGCAATTTAAAAAAAATAAAAATAAAAAATTCAGTTTACTAATAGTTTCTATATTTGTGTGTATTTTGCTGCTCACGGTTTAAAGTCTTTTTGAGTTCTTCATTGATTTCCGAAAAAAAGAATAGTGAAAGACATGACTGATACATTTGCTTGGAATGGCACTATACCACAGTTAACAGTAAGGCAAACCAATAAAATGAGCTGCTCCATCAGTAGAGAGCTCAGAAGAGGATGGAGGAGAGCAGAGGGATGATCATGAGGAGGAAACTCAGTGTGAAGCTCTCAGCGCCGTTACACAGATTCCCCTCACAGCACTGCAAATGTGATATGCTGATTCCTGCCATACTTGTTGAGCTAGACACAGCGCAGACACTCTTGGATACACATCCTTTCAGAGACATAGTTTTGCTTATTTGTTTAACTGAGAGAGAGAGAGAGAGAGAGAGAGAGAGAGAGAGTTTAGAACACATTATACTGTATGTTCATTCTGAATAATGTATTCATATGACATTAGCTTACACCCGTAGCAGAAATGATCAAGTTCACCTGATACACTGATGCAGCGATCTTCATTTCCTCTACACCTCACTGTTCCTGAGCAGCTGTTAGCATCACAGGTGTAACACATTCTCCCATTGGGAGCCTGCTGTGGAAGAGCTTAACAGAGAAATAAAATCAAACAAACTGCTCACTGTGTCTCATTACTGCAATAATATAAAACAGCTAATCTGGAGGTAAATTATAATCTACTGTAGTTAGATTACAAAATTCCAACATGTCTTATGACTCACCAGGCATACAACACACCGAAAAAGAGGAACTGCCAAAGATTACATTTTAAAAAATTGTACGCTTTTAATGTGAAATTTAAACTATATAAGGTTTAAATAAAATGGATGATAAAAATAAAAGACTGAGCCAGTTCCAAGAGCGTTATGTTTTACCTGGCAGTGTTTCAGTGTTGCAGAGGTCAGTGCTGCAGCATTTGGAATTGACTCTCACTTTCACCACTCCCAGGTTCATGCTGCCACTTACACACTCGTCTGCCATGCTGCAAGACTTTATATTAAAATCCTGAACCTTGGTGCCACCTATAGAACATTCCACATACCAGTGGGATTAAAAAATCAGACATACATGTACAGAATAGTAGTGGTGTTACTATAGACAATAATTATATTCGATATGATTTGGATACGTTGATGGCTTTGCCTAATAATAACAGAGTGTTTACGTGATTCCGACTCATATAACGGAAGAAAAGTTGAGCATTAAAGGTAACAAAATTAAATATGGCTAAGCATTCTCTGGTGTGACTCAACAAGGTGGTGTGTCTGAACCACCGAGCATTTCATTTCATTACTATTTTTTTTATTTCCCATTCTGCTGTTAGATAGTTGTGCTGTCAATATCAGGGAGCTCTCTGTAGCTCAGATATGTTCTGCTGTCATTTCTTTCACCCAGATTGAATCAGCAAGGAAATGCTACCTAAATATATATATATATAAATAGAAATACACAGAGACACACACACACATATATATACACAGTACTGTACAAAAGTCTTAGGCACATGCAAAGAAATGCTATAAAACAAAGATGCCTTCAAAATAATGAAATTAAACATTTGTACATAAAAAATCCACTATTAAAAACAATAAACAATAATAAACTAAACAAAGTCAGTATTAAATAACCCTTTGCTATTTAAAATGCATCGGTCGTCTCAGGTACACTTTGTGCAGTTTTATAAGGAAATGAGCTGGTAAGTGTTTCTGAGCATCTTGGAGAATCTGCCACAGTTCTTCTGGAGACTCTGACCGTCATACCTGTTTCTGTTTTCGCAGATAAACAGACAGACTTTATTATGATTTTTGTCTGAGAAGTGGTGTATTATATAATACGTTGCTTTCTTTACTGCCATACAAACGTTTTCCTGTAACATTTAATTTTATGTTGGAAAAGAAATGTTTGGAATAAATTTTTTTTATTGACCCAATAATGCAGAAGTCATAAAATAATCATTTAAGACAAAATGTTGTATTTAAAAATAACTAGGTTGCCTAAGACATTTGCACAGGACTATATATATGGCCCCAAAAATATTTGGACACTTAAAGATAATGGATATACTGGTCACAATGTATGCATAATAATAATAATAATAATAATAATAATAATAATAGAATGGATTGTTTATAATTCCTAGTTCCATACACCAGTGTTTCTCTGACCTCTTTGGTGTCACAGCTCCACCTTGTGTCAGACAGCGAGAGGAAAAGGACAGCAGGACAGTCAGTAGTCAGTAGTGTAGTGGAGAGAAATAGCGGTGTAATGTGTTATAACTTTTCTTGGTGGAAAAAGTAGCTCGTTGCTGGAAAACCTACATTATTTTGAAAATTAGTTCAGCTACTAAAACAGGAAGTTAATGAGTTAATGTTATAGCGTTGATACTTGATACTGCTCCTCAACACTGCTGAACAGTAGAGTCATGATAAATAAGCATCTTCTCATCTCACTGTGTTAATTCTGTCTTCCATTTTAACTGGGTTAGATACACAACTGCTCTGGTGATCTGAGGCCATTCTCAGGATCCAGTGGCCTTTATGTCCCTTTATTATTATTATTATTATTATTATTATTATTATTATTATGGAA
Organism: Pangasianodon hypophthalmus; assembly: GCF_027358585.1. Lineage (NCBI taxonomy): Eukaryota > Metazoa > Chordata > Actinopteri > Siluriformes > Pangasiidae > Pangasianodon > Pangasianodon hypophthalmus. The sequence goes on along the minus strand of NC_069725.1, from coordinate 23,475,443 downwards.
AATCACTACAACAGGAATGGTGGAATGTGGAATGATCACTGCAACCAGCAGACGAACTGTTTAGATTTTGGAATTGATCCAATCAGGGCCAAGGTCACAGAAAGGTCAAATGTCTGAAATGTTTTTTTCTTCAATTGCTTCCTTCCTGTTTACAGTACATGTTAAGGGTATTTGAGGCATACAAATTAGTAACAAGAAGGACTGGACTTGTTGAGTTCTACTTGTTTACATCTGTGTTTAAAAAAAAATATATTAAACTACAACATATTTTGTTCTCTTTGGATTAGGGAATCTAAAATCAAAGTTTTCAAAGCCTGGACTTTAGATACTGTGTAGCACTGCAATATTTCAGTCATGGGAATTAAATTAGTATATTGCTAACACCATCTAAATTAGGTGCCAATGATGCGGTCACATCATATTAAAAGGGCACTCACTAATATTAGGATTTATTAAATAAAACAATATGTACCATCAAAACCTAGTTACTTATTATTATACCACAGGGTTGTAAAATTCTCGATTCTGACTGGTAAGAAGGTGTTGCTTAATTTTCTGTAACAGCTCATTCAGAGGGACTTGTAGGGTGGACGTTCAGCATAACCTAAGACTATTAATAAACTGATTAAAATGTGCTGTTATTTAGCAAAGAAAAGTGTATTATCATTATATGGTGATGTGTACTGTATGTTTATTTAACATTTATGGAAGGAGTCTCCAGTGTCAGTGCTTTGGAATAGTCAAAGCTGGATCTTTCCACTTTCCACCACTTCAGGACAGAGGACAGAGGTTTATGCTTTGCAGCTTAATCTGTAACATGACAAGCTGCATTTTAATGTTTTATTAACTTCAACTCAACACCAGACCAGAGAGGCTGGTGAATAAAACACTTCAGTTCGTGCTGTTATAGGAAGATAATCAACCATCCTGTCGTGTTTTATTCCTTAAATGTACAGTGTGTACAGTACATAGTTAGTACATATAGAGTGTCTACGGGGAGGATGGTAAGTGAGAGCTATTATTTCACTAATACTTCTCTCTCTCTGCGAGGAAGAAGAACCTCTGCTGCTGCGCGACCTCACCGCTGTCTGACCCAGCCTGCTGCCTCCTTCATGTCTTTGTGTGTGTGTGTGTGTGTGTAGCCTTCATAGTCCCCTGGTGTCACAACAGTATGTATGCATTTTATTTATAAGAAAGTAAAACTGTATTTATTTAAACACACACACGCACACTTACTCTTGTACACAGAAGTGGTCACTGTGGCACACTGATCTGGACATACTGTCTTTTCACATGTTCCAGATAATAAGGACACACAATTCTGACAAGTCAGTGACAGCACTAAAGAAAAAAAGAGAAAGAAAATGAAAAAGAGAGCCAGTTGCATGAAGAAAAACCATGAAAAGCTTGCAGTAATGAAACTATACACACCAAGGAGCTATTGACCAACTGATTTTCTGAAATGAGCTCCATGTGAGCTTCATTACCTTTGGAGAAAAGCATGCAGATGAGCAGCAGTGTGACCTGAGACATCATTGTTGGTGTTTTTGTAGAAGTTGAGGTGTGACGCTGAAGCAGACGGGGTTAATATGTGAGTAAGCTCTGAGAAGAAGCCTGGCATGAAGGGGTGTGTATGGGGGGAGAGGTTTCTTCCAGATTCCCAAAACATATGTTAATCTGGTTTCCTGGAAAGGGAAGGAGCTTAACTTTCTCTCTCTGAATGTCAACTCCCACCTAAAAACATTATAATGTTGTGCAGTGTTTGGAATTGTTCAGTGTTGTCTACATACACATCACTTTTCTATTACTATAAGCCTAAGTACAGGTTTAATGCTATTTCTGCAGGGAAAAAAATCTAATCTTTGCTTTTTCATATGGATTTTCATTATTGCTGTGAAAAAAAAATAGACTAAATGTGACCAAAAATGACCCATAATACTGATGCATTTCTGTGTCATCACACTTCAGTACTGAATTTCCTGTTCTTTACAGTCAATATACAATACTCATTCTGATACAATAATAATCTGTATGAGTATTACACAGCGGTCATAACAAAAACACCGAGTTATTGCTAAGTTTAATCTTCAAAAAATTGCAAGTTGTTTCTTTGGTTATTGGAATTTAAAACTTAAAAACTGCATTAAAATGCATTGTTTTTTTCTCTCTCTCTGACTTGGATAAAAGAGGGAAAGTAGGAAAGAATGAAAGAAAGTCAGGAAAAATTGTTAGAAGGGAAAAAAGAGAAAGAAGGAATAGAGGATTGTGTGATTGTGTGATTGTGTTTTTAAGGAAATCTGATCTCATGAGAAATTTGTATGACCGAATCATAACCTTTCATCTTTTCATATCTTGCAAGCATCAGATCATGTTACATCAAGGAAAACTACTGATTAGTCACTAGCTGGCAAGCAAAGTAAACTGAACAATCTATATATATAACAACACGCACACACATACACTTACGGGCCACTTTATTAGGAACACTATACTAATACTGGGTAGGGGCTCACCTTTGCTCTCAGAACAGCTTCAACTCTTCATGGCATGGATTCCACCAGATGTTAGAAACATTCCTTTGACATTCTGGTTCATGTTGACATGATTGCATCACAAAATGGCTGCAGATTTGTCAGCTGCACATTTATGCTGCAAATCTTGCGTTCTACCAAGCCCGAAGCGGCTCTATTGGATTCAGATCCGCTGACTGGCGAGGTCACTGAAGTACACTGAGCTCTCTTGTTCATGGAAGCAGTCTGAGACGACTTGTGCGTTGTGACATGGCGCATTATCATGCTGGAAATAGTCATTATAAGATGGTTAAATTGTAATGAGATGCACAAGGTGGTCAATGCACAATAGTCAGCACAATACTCATATAGCCAATACTGTGGCATTCAAATGATGCTCCATTGGTATTCAGGGCCTAAAGTGTGCCAGGAAAACATTCTCCACACCATTATACCACCTCCACCAGCCTGAACTGTTGACACAAGGCAGGTTGGGTCCATGGATTCATGCTGTTGATTGCAAATTCTGACCCAACACCATCTGCACGTTGCAGTAGAAATCAAGATTAATCTGACCAGGTGATGTTTTTCCAATCTTCATCTGTCCAGTTTGGTGAGCTTGTGCCTACTATAGCCTCAGGTTCCTGTTCTTAGCTGACAGGAGTGGAGCCCGATGTGGTTTTCAGCTGTTGTAGCCCATCCGCCTCAAGGTTCAACATGTGTTTTCTGAGATCCTTTTCTGCTCACCGTGGTTGTAAAGAGTGGTTATTTGAGTTACGGTAGACTTCCTGTCAGCTAAACCAGTCTGGCCATTCTCCTCTGACCTCTATCATCAACAAGGCTTCTCCACCTGCAGAACTGCCACTCACTGAATGTTTCTTTTTTCTTTTTTCACACCATTCTGTGTAAACTCTGGAGACCAGTATGTGTGAGATCAGCAGTTTCTAAACTAGCCTATCTGGTTCCAAAAACTACGTGGGATGTTGAACGTTCTGCATGTTTAAACAGTTTTTTACACCGTTTCAAGTTGGTGCATGGGGGATGGAATTTATTGCACACATGTTCTACTTTTTTGTGAATTTGAAAGAAATCTATTTCAACTTGTCAGTTCTTTGAAATGATTCTTCAGCTCTCACACATACATCAACTCAGATTTTTGAGATTTAAAGATGCCAGAGATGCTGTTTCTCTCTTACATTTGATTTTTACCATCTAGCATCTTTAATGTCTTTAATATCTTTAATGTCATTTATTTTCTGTGCACATGCTTGATACAGAGCCACAATTTCAGCGACAGCAGCAAGTGACATCTGAACTGAGATTTTTTTTAAATTCTATGAACATTAGGTATGACAGGGTAAAGCAACAAATCCAAACAAATGGTTCGAATGATTCCTTGGACCATTCCTATGGAGTGCTTGGTACAATGTTTCTTCAGTTCACCATTCATAACTTAATTTCCAACCTGCAGTTAGTTCCCAATTACTGGAAGAATCCTGTCATATAGGACCTCAGGCAGCTGGCAGCGGGCAGCTGATGTTACAACACCAGCTACAACGTAACCTGTCCAACCATAGCAACCAATATTCAAACAGCATTATGGTAATTTATCACTAAGCACTTGCTATCCAAACTAGTTAGCAAAACTCATCAGAAAACTAGCCTAAAGCATGACCTTCAGAATCAGACCCACTATATTGCTGGCTGGCTACTATACTGCTGAGTTCCTGATGAAGTGTCAAACTATAGGCCTGAATATCATGTGAATATAATGTAACAAGCCAACAAATGAGAGAAAAACACATGGGTTTTTCATGAGAAAAAATTCATGGGGACACACAAGCTGTCGGTTGTGCACTTAATTTCAAAACACCTCTAAACAGCCTTGCCAAAAATGGCACCATAGCCACACTGAAAATAATTATTCAAAAAATTAAAACACACACACACACACACACACACACACACACACTAAAACACTCAGAATCTGCAAAAGCATATGCAAAATCGAGTTCAAAAGCCATGCCCAGTGGTAAATAAGTAAAATATAAACTTTGGGTGCTAAAACCCGAAGTTTATATTTTACTTGTTTTCCACTGGGCGTGGGTTTTGAACTCGATTTTGCATATGCTTTTGCAGATTCTGAGTGTTATGGATGAGTTGTTTTCAATGTTTCTTCTTTGTGTTGGCTTTAAGGTCTAAGGGTATTGTATTATGAAATGTTTTGCAAGACAATGTGTTTCAGTACCCTTTTCTTGGTTCTTTGTGTTTCTCAGTCAAGTGTATGGTTTGTGTGTGTGTGTGTGTGTGTGTGTGTGTGTGTTTGCAACTTAGTCATGTTGTGTTCTGCCAGTTCAGACTTTATGAAGGCTGATGTAGGTGCATGTATTCATTGGAGTTCTACTTCTGATCACAAGTATTTAAGGTGTTAGTGGCTATTAAGTTGTAAATAATGATAAATGATTTGCGAAATCAGATGTTTCCAAATGAGAATAAGAAATAACTTTTAGATGATGTGTACTTTTTACAATCTTGAGATTTATGTAATTCATTTAAGTAAAATTTACTAAAAAAAAAAAAAAATTTTTTAATGCTAGTTAAATTTGCTTACATTTTATAAGAATAATCCTTGATGCCATGCTTAGTTAAATTTACTAGGACTTAATATGTGGAAATTTTACAACACATTTCTTGAGAAAATCTTACTCCATTTTTATTTTTTTCAGTGCACTGAATGGACACAGGGCAGGTAAAGAGTCATTATTTGAATTATTTTTTATTTATTTGAGATACTGTAGCCGCCCTGTCAGCTTGAAACAGTCTGACCATTCCCTTGGGACCTCTCTCATCAACAAGGTATTTCCGCCCACAGAACACCTTTTATGTTCCCCAGTGGTGTTCCTAATAAAGTGGCCAGTGAGTGTAGTTTTCGTATTATTTATTGAGTAAATATGAACACTAGATTGGTCAATCAAGGATGTTTGTGCTAAACATTGTAAAGCAGAAAAGCTCTTACATTTGGCAAGCAAACATTTTCTTTTTCTTTTTTTTAACAAAATAAAAGAAAAATGACAGGGAGCCAATGTGGTGTGGATAAATAGGGTTAATACGGTCAGAATTTCCTTCTTGTACAAACTAACTGGGCAAACTGGATGTTTATGCACCTACTGACATAGTCCTACTCATAATTATGTACATAAGTGTTTATAAATGTCTATATATATATATATATAAAATTATATATATATAATTAATGATATGCTACATGGCAGAAGTAAGATCTGGCATATATACAGAGAAGGGTTTATATTTTTTTATTACATAAATTTAATGAACATGCACATCATGAGACAGTTTGATTATCTCACAATAAAGCATTTAGCAATAGTAATAATAACAAGTAGTAAAAATGAAAGTATTTGGTGGGCAGTTTGATATTTTGACAAAAAAAAATTAATCTAGAGACATGAGATAAGTTTATTCCATTTCATTCACTTCGCTCCATTTATATGGATTTTGCTGTTTAAAGTTTAATGTCTTTTTTTTATTTCACAATTGATTTTCAAACAAAAGTATATTTTATAACTCAGTGCTAAGAGAAACCAAAAAAAATCTTAACAACCAAAAATAAACTTCTATTTCTATGTCTATTTCTAGTTTTCACAACTGTATTTGCATGTCATGTTGATAAAGCTTTAAAGGAGCTACATCAGCTCTGAGCTCAGTAGAAGAGGATGGAGGAGAGCAGAGGGACGATCATGAGGAGGAAACTCAGTGTGAAGCTCTCAGCACCGTTACACAGATTCCCCTCACAGCACTGCACCTTCGATATGCCGAGTCCTGGTACGCTTGATGATCCAGACGCGATGCAGAGGCTCTTGGATACACATCCTTTCATGGACACAGTGTTGCTCCCTTGTTGAACTGAGAGAGAGAGAGAGAGAGAGAGAGAGAGAGAAGTAAATTAAGAAAGGGTTAAATTACAAACATGTCCATGTTTCCTTTATTTTCACACATTCGGTGAAGCATTCTGTACTTTGTGGAAGGAGTCTCCAGTGTCAGCACTTTGTAACAGTCAGAAATAAAGCTGTTCTGGGAAAATTTTAAAGACAGAAGAGTTTACATTTTGCTTTGTTGGCAAATTTCTGTGGTACAAGAGGAATAAAACACGTCAGAATGTGCTGTTATAGAATAATATTCAGCTGCAATGTGGTAACCTTGACATATCCTAGTTGTGTATACTATACATATCAGTGGTGGCTGGTGGTTTTCAAAGTAGGGGAAGTAAGGGTGTGTGTTATTAATATATATAGTATTTGGGTATGTTCTATTTTATCCATTTCATCTGCTGCTCTGGCCTCCTGTTTAATTCTCAGTTTCTCCTCATAAGCAACTTTTCTCAGGTTCACTGAAGAAAGTAAATCTCTAGACCTATAAATAAATAAAAATGAATGCAAATGATCAAACTATACTTACAGTATATTTCATAATTTTATACATACGATTTATATTTACAGTGTACACTTTACTGACAATTTCTGACTGGCACTGTAATGTTTGCCTTTGAGATGTCAGTCATGTTCATTTCGGTTTCAGTGACTGGCAGTTGATTACGAGGTTCCGCCCCACCGAGAGATCGTATAGAGAAGTCAGGTGGGACAAGCAAAGAGCGCACTGTCCAGTAAACACTGAGATATTTTTTCTATGCAAAAGACACTATCAAAAGACACTATGTGTGTACATTTGAAGTGAATATACAGGAAAAAACATTGTTTTTTCAATATGCAAATGAAACCAGTGCATCACTCGTACTTAAAGGGTTTTCAATTTGCATATTCATAGACTTTCTACTGTCAAGAAATGTATTATTTAATATAAATTTTATAGTAATATAAATCTATCAGGGTCTGCTCATCCATATACAATCCAACAAAATCATTTTTTGCATTATTAAAATTCCTGCAGATTTGATTACAAAGCAATAACAAATCAACAAAGAAAGATATACAATTTACTTTTACATTTTTTCATCTCAAATAGGGAAAACTGTAAATTTTAGGTTCATAAAACATATCAGTTCTGAAAAAACTGTCTATGCTTGTTACAGTAAGTGTTAAATATAGTTCACCTGATGCAGTGATACAGCGATCTTCATCTCCTTCACAGCTCACTTTTGCTGAGCAGCTGTTAGTGTCACAGGCGTAACACATTCGCCCGTTGGGAGCCTGCTGTGGAAGAGCTTAACAGAGAAGGAAAATCAAACAAACTGCTCATTCATATGGCATCAAAAATTATTACAATAATATGTAAACTGATCATTTGGAGATAAACTATAATCTACTGTAATCTACTGTAATTAGAAATATGCCTTTTGCCCTATCACGCATACAACACAATGATAAAGAGGAAATGCCAAAGATTAAATGTCAAAATGTAAGTGTTTAATGTGAAATTAAGCGTTTGTTTTACCTGGTAGTGTTTCTGTGTTGCAGAGGTTAGTGCTGCAGCATTTGGAATTGCTGGTCACTTTTACTGTTCCCAGGTTTAGGCTCCCGCTTGCACACAGTTCTGGCAGTCCGCAAGTCTTAATATTAACATCTGTAACCTTTGTACCACCTACAGAACATTCCACATAGCAGTTTGATTAGAAAATCTTGCTAAATGATAGTTATTTCAGTTACATATGTGTTATAAGATGAATGAAACACTTCAGGGCATGCTACTGAAGGAAAAATAATCAACCACTCTGCCATGTTTTATTCCTCGCACAATACATCTAAATTACTTATATGGAAAAATCCAGGCAGTAAAATATATAGGGTATATACACACACACACACACACACACACACACACACACAAACTTACTCATGTACACAGCAGTGGTTGTAGAGAGACACTGATCTGAACAGGTTATCAGTTCACTGGTACATGTTCCAGACGTTGATGGCAGACACTGATGACAAGTCAGTGACAGTGCTGACAAAAAAATGAAATGAGAATGAAAATAAAAAGGTTAAATGAAAAAAAAGCTATTGATATAAAATAAAAAAGAAACTCTTGCACAATTATTAAACTATACACACCAAGGAACTATTGACCCAAGTGATTTACTTCTCCTCTATTCAAAATGTGAGCTTCTTTACCTTTGGAGAAAAGCATGCAGATGAGCAGCAGTGTGACTTGAGATGTCATTGTTGGTGTTTTTTGTAGAAGTTGAGGCGTGAAGGTGAAGCAGGCAGGGTTCAAATATGAGCAAGCTCTGAGAGGAAGCCGGGTTTTATAGTGATGTATGACAGTATGATAGGCTGTGTACAAGGAGGGTGGGATTTATTTCACACCTCCGACATACACCTTAAGTTTCATTTCTTTGAATGTGTGTGTGGGGGCCTTAAGTTTCTCATTCCTGCAAGTCACAGGAATTCCCAGGAAATCATATAATTGAGGACATGGCTGTCTTCAGAATGAAACAGTCACATGTTCAAAAGTAAATCTCGTGTTCAAAAGTAATTATCAAACAGCTGTCATCAGTGAAATTATTCTGATTAACCAGCTGTTTCTGTAGGATCTTCTTCACATCTTCTTGGTTTCATCTGACTGCTGAAGCCATGGTACTCAAAGAGACAAAGCATGTATGCTATCTCACTTGTCGAAAGGAATCAATCAGGAGAGGGGTATAAAAGGATCTCCAAAACAAGTGGTGAAAATAGTGCACCACAGTGACATCACCAAGAACAGGACATCACTCCAAAAATTACAGAAGGACAGCTCAGCTCAGCTGTTCCATGCTCCAACTGTACTGTGCTTAAAACTGTAATGCTGTCTGTCAATGTTTAAACTCATGTTTACTCCGTAAGTTTCGTTTTGTCTCATGCTTGGTCAAATATTAGCTTTCAAGATGTTATCTAAATCTCCTGTTTAATTTATGGCTCTTTGTTTCTGAAAATTTAATTCATTACTTTCTCTACGAAAATTCAAACTCTATTCACTCTACCTCTGTTTATATGTCTGTACTTAAAAAAAAAAAAAGAAATTTAAATCATTAAAAGAAATCATCTCCAAATCCATCATTACCACTGCTGAATATTCTATGAACACAGTAGACTGAGTAAAATTGGTGATATATTATGATATTGTACTGTACAAATCTAACCAATCTAAAATCCAGTATGAACAGATTGAATAAAAATCAGGAATAAAAGAAAGGCACTACTAAAATGTAACAGTTTATAATTTATTTTTTGCAGTAGCAGTATAACACAGGGAAAAATATCAATCTCTAAACACAGTACAGAGAGTAAAAAGCTCAGTACATATGAGGAAATGGTCCCTGGATTGGATCTTACTGTATCCTCATATCAGCACAGTACATATTCGAATAAACTTCCTGCAGACATGTAATGGTGTAGCTTTCTTTATTGTGCAATTTGCTTATAATGAATCCACTTCCTGGCGGATTTCTGTTCACAGCCCTCCTAACTGCCATACAAACACAAGTGTAATTTAGATTTATGTGGTTTTATATACAGAATCTATATATCTGTCACCATCACGGACAGTAAAGTGGGACACATGACAAATAAGTTATACATGAAACAGCAATACAGCAGAGCTGACACTAGCTGATTCTAAGAGAAAATTCTTCATTAGACTCCTTAAATTAAAATATATATATTTGTGTTCTAGATTTTCAGTGAGCTACTTCATGAGCGGAGTTCAGTAGAAGAGGATGGAGGAGAGCAGAGAGAGGAACATGAGGAGGAAACTCAGTGTGAAGCTCTCAACACCGTTACACAGATTCCCCTCACAACACTGAATATTTAGAGAGTCTATTCCCTGCAAGTTTAATAATGCAGAATTATCGCAGGCACTTTTGACTGCACATCCTTTCATGGTCAGTGTCTTGCCTTGGTCAGTAACTGAGAGAGAAAGAGAGAGAAAATGAATAAAGGGCAAAAAAACTTGTTTGCAACATTCCACAACATTAAATTTAACTATAAAGGGATACAAAAAAATTCTTTAATTAAAAAAAAACAACTGTACGTATTCAAATGCACAACAATTTAAATTAATTGCAGAGGAGATGAAATGTAGAGATTAGAAATAAGCCATTTTCACCTTTCTGAGAAATGCAGTGTAATTCATTTCCTACACAGTCCACTGTTTGTGAGCAGTCATTATCTTTACAGCTGTAACACATCTTCCCATTGGCCCGCTGCTCTGGAAGAACTTTAACCGAGCAATAAAATAACCAACATTACTCCAACAATATTTAGAACATTCATAATCATTCAAATCTAAAATACAAAAACATATAGCATTCAAATAATGAACAACTGCCAATAATACAATTATTTTACATTTTTAATTTTAAAATACATTTTAAATATGAAATTAGTAGTTGTTTACTTGTTAGTAGTATGTTTAAGGATTGGTTGCATTTAACAGCTGGTACATTTGAACAGCTGCTTCTCATCAACTGTAAGCTGATGGAGCTGAGGTTTGGTGTACTGCATCAGTCTGAAATTCTAATGATGACTCAAAAACATTGCCTGCCATCAGCTAATTAGCCATTTAGCAGGCAATACACGAAACATGAACAGTTCATCTGCAACGTTTTTATTGTTCTGTGTCACTTGGGCTCTCTTTGTGAGGGGTGATTGACCCCCTCAGATCACTGCTTGTGGCTAGACTTTAAGATTTAAAAAATCTAGGATAGTAGAAATGGAAATTTTGAAATTCAATCCTTCAAAAGCATTTTGTTTTACCTGGCAGTGTTTCGGTGTTGCAGCGAGTTGTGTTGCAACATTTGACGTTGCGGGTCACTTTCACTTCTCCCAGGTTTACACTCTCAGTTGAACACAGTTCTGGCACGCCACAAGTCTTTAAAGCCGTCGTCAAATTCTTGCCATCTATAAAACATCACACATACCAGTTTGATTAGAAAATATGACATAGACACATCATTACTCAAGGGTAAGTAAAAATAAGTTTAAAAAACCTTAAAGGGAAAAAACTCAGAAACATTAAAGAATTTTTAAAACGTTACACCTATTTCCAATAAACAATGCAAAATTCAAAGATATAATAAGGTTTTTATTTGACTCACCCTTGTACTTTTTTTAAATCAGGATTAATCATATGAATTTTATGCCTGTGCTAATCTGTTATTCTAATGATAAGGCATTACATGAAACATGAACAGTTCACCTGCAACATCTTTATTGATTAATCTTAAATTGATTAATGGGAATGTGATTAATCCCAAATTAATCACACTTTTTTTTCTAAATTGACCCTAAATGGATATTTTTTCAAGTGTTATACTCTAATAAACATGGGGATAGACAAGATATGCCTGTTTTATGCATTTAAAAATCCAAAGATAACTTAGGGCAAACTCAAAGATATTCCAGAAACCCACACAGGTCCAACTTTTACCAAGTTTCCATTACTTCAGACAACTCCCTGGATCCCTGACATGAGAGAAAAAAAATAAAGGCTCACAAAAACATCCCTGTGCTATGTGGTAAGGAAACAGGATTCTAGAAAATAAATGATAAACATTAAATAAACAGAGCAGGAAACCCTTGAAGTATAAAAAAGTGGGAGTATAAGAAAGAAAATTATAGAAATTGTAGGCCTAGTCTTGGATACTGAAGTTAGGCTATAGCATGTCCCAGCTCCTCGACTAGCTTTGCTCTGTCATCTTCATCATTCATTTACATTTACACCATTTGGCAGACGCCCTTATCTAGAGCGACTTACAGAAGTGCTTTAAAGTCTCTATCAGTAAATACATTCTGATACTGGTTCACTAGGTCACGGACAAAGAGTACTATCAATCCAAAAAAAACTCTGCTGGGGAGGAAATATAGTATGAAAAACACACTGACAACATAAGAATTATTTTCTTAAATAACATGCTAATTTAAGTACTCCATGAAGAGGCAGCTACAGGAAGCCAGTGGAGGGAGCGTAGCAATGGGGTGGTGTGGGAGAACTTGGGAAGGTTGAAAACATGCTGTGCAGATGCAATCCAATCCTAACCGGATGCGATCCGAATTACGCCACACAGGCCTGCGTCCTCCACTACGTTAACTGGCCTGCAAGCTGTAGCCACCCATCTTGCTAGAGCTGCTGTTAGCTTGATGCTTGTGGTTTTGTGCATGGGTTTCCCTCACACACTATCAAGTGTGGTCTGCAGCAAGCCAGGGCTAGCGTTAACACTGGCTGCATTAACGGCATGCTTGTAAATGATATTTAAGACTGGTTGTACTCCGGTGGTAACTCGATTCACATCAACTTTAACAGCAAATAACTTTGGTCTTATAGAAAGTCCCATTTGACAAGGATTTTTAACTGAACTTGCCATTCAAAAGACCTTGTCCTGAATCCATATAACAATAACAATGCACCAACTGCTGGTACTGGACTGCTAAACTATGGGTGATGCAAATGGTCATATGAAAATCTGCCCCAAAAAATTAGGGGAAAACATGAAGACAAAATCTCAATCATCTCACTGACATTGAGCAAGCAATATTTTGCCAGATTTCAAATGCCCAGTGTCAGAGTTTTGGTCCTTTTTCTGTGTTTTTTGTTGTGTTATGTTTTTTTTCCCCACTAGATGTCGCCCAGCCTTAGTTTTCTTTGTTGTAATTGGTTTCATTGCTTTCACCTGTGTCTTGTTCCCGTTCTGTGTATTTAAGTCGTCCCTTTTGCCTTAGTTCCCCGCTTGGTTATTGTTGTTTCCTAAGCCCCTGTTGTCTTTTCTGTCGCCTCTCTCGAGTTAATATCCTCTGTGGTTTTTTCTAGCGCCCTTGCCTTGTTTTTCTTCTTTTTTCCTTTTTCTCTTTTTCATTTTTGGCAGTTTTCAGTTCCCCTGCCTCGTCTTTGTTTTTGAGATCCATTACCTTCTTGTTTCTCCCCGTTTTTGGCCTTGTGTTATTTTCTTGACTTCTTAATAAATATTCTTGTGCACTACCTCGGCGTTTGCATCGTGGGTTTACTGCCTCCCTGTGGCTCAATGGCAAAACGTCCGTCTCTCACGCCAGAGACCCGGGTTCGAGCCCCCTCAATCGATCCTGACAGAATAACCAAGCCCCAATGAACCCAGAAACGCTGAACACTCAGGAGCTCCTTGCCACCGTGGCCCACCATGGCCCAGCATGAGTCCACTGTACAACGCCACAAGGCCGTCCTGGCTCAGCAGGAGACCCTGATGGCCCAACACTCTCAGCTGCTAACGGATCTCTTGGCAGCTATCCACCAGATCTCTGCCCAGCTGCCCAGCAGATCTCTGCCCAGCTGTGGGCTCTGCGGCAGCCTCTGTGCCCCTTCCTGAGTCTCGAGCCCCCTCTGAACCTCGGTTACCTCCCCCGCAGCGCTTCTCGGGTGACCCTAGTGCTTGTGACGGGTTTCCTGACCCAGTGTTCCCTTCTGTTTGCAGCCCTCCTCCTTCCTGTCTGATTGGGCCAAGATTACCCTGCTCTCTTGTGGGCAACTGCTGTCTGGAAGGCGCAAGCTACTCTGGGTTTGTAGAGGAATTCAAGCGAGTGTTTGACCACCCTCTGAGCAGCCGGCAAGCCTCAGCAACGTCAGTGCTGCTGAATATGCCATCAAGTTCCCTATTGCGGTTCAGGGGCGCTCTGATCCCCAAGACCCCTCGGAACCGATGCAGTTGGGCAGGGCCCGCCTCTCCCCTGCGGGAACATTGCTGCTTATACTGTGGTCTGTCTGGCCATTTCTGTACCTCATCCAATTCAAGCTCCAGTGCGTTGTGAGATGCTTTTTTGCTCACCACAGTTGTAAAGAGTGGTTATTTGAGTTACCGTAGCCTGCCTGTCTGCAAGAACCAGTTCGTCCTTCCTCTTCTGACTTCTCTCACCTACAAGGCTTTCCACCTGCAGATCTGCCGCTCACTGGATGGGTTTTTTTTTTTGCACCATTCCGTGCAAATTCTGTGTAAACTCCCAGGAGATCAGCAGTTTCTGAAATACTCAAACCAGCCGGTCTGATCACTGAGATCACAGTTCTTCCCTGTGACCTGTAGCAGCCACATGATTGGTTGTTTGGATAGTTGCGTGAATGTGAAGATGCACAGGTGTTCCTAATAAAGGTGTGTAAGTATTCTGAAGAAGAATCCAGGAAGTAACTGCAGTGTACTTATGTAATAATGTAGTAATAATGGTAGATGTGGTAAATGTTCAGTGTAGTACACAAACGTTTCAGTGAAACAGAACATTTCAGACAAAAGTCCATTGTATGTGAAATTTTCCCATATATATTAAAATATACACCAGGGCCTACAATGTCATATGTAACATATAAGTACAATTTAAGTGTGTGTGTGTAAAATATATATATATATATATATATATATATATATATATATATATATATATATATATATATATATATATATATATATTATAAAATTTGCACTTACCTTTTACTGTAAAGAGAGTTACACTGGCACACTGGGATGGACAGTTTATCTCTGTACTTTGGCATCGTACAGATCCCAATGGAGAAACGCACTGACACACCAGTGACAGTGCTAAAAGGCAAAGAGAGAAAAAGAAAACAAACACAATATGAACATAAGGGTTTTTTAAAATTTATTTATTAATTTATTTGCCTCCACATCAGTTTATTTGCTGTTATACCACAGCACTGTTGACTTCTCATAATGGAAGCTCTGGAGTAATTTTCTGTCTGTAACCTAAATGATAGATCAAAATCGTGAAACTAGTATCATGAATCGAATTGTGACCGGCGTGTATCATTATACTTCTATTCATTTCCAGATTTGTTTTTAAAAATATTTTGCAGGTTAATGAACAGAGCAACCATAATAATTCCCCCATTCATTTAATTGTAAACTGTAGCTCTATGCGTAACCATAGCCAGAAAGAAAAAAATTAACTTTTTCAATCAAATTTCAATAAAGTGCGCTTCGATTTAGGTTTCATGGTTTTGATTTTTACTGCACTTTTCGCATCATTCTGTGTACAGGAAAATATTTGCCACTCAGTAAGTTGTAAGAAGGATCAACTATTTTTAGAGGACATCGGTGAAGTCTCTCCAGTGCTTAATTATCTTCTCGGAAGGAATGCCTTTTTCAAACACATTTGTTTATTCAGCGCAGTGTGTGTGTGATTGTTTCTGACCCATATAATTCTTATTAAGCCATCAGTGAGCCCTCATGATATAATGCCTTGCTCAGCACTACAGTAGTGTAGCAATAATAGTTACTATTAGTGTAATAGATTGATTGGTGAGATATTGCTAGATTTTAGATTTTAGCACTCACATCGATCATCACCACCACCACCCATCATTGTGTATGAATGCAGAATAACTTACCTGTATACACCAAGGATCTACTCGAAACCAACCACTGTTTTGTTCAAATGAATTCCATTTAAAACTCCACTCACACAATGTGACATTTCTTACCTTCAGAGAAAAGCATAGAGATGAGCAGCAGTGTAAGTTGGAACTTCATTGTTGTTGGATTGGAGAGGCTGAGGAGGTGAAGGTGAAGGTGGATTTAAAATGAATCGGGTGAAAGAAGATGTGCTGGGTGCACAGAAGGAGGGATTTGTTACATCTTCCCTTAATCGTCATTTACATTCATTTTCTTCATAGTCATTACTCTGACAACACCCTTTCATGGAATGGCTAGTTTTACTTTCATGTATTCATGTATGAACATGTTTTAATGAAGACATGATTAGAGTTCATATTTAACCTACACAATACCGATCAGTGTGACATCACAACTAACAAACCTGTCCACAATGGTTTTAAAGGTTAACAAATTAAATTTATAAAATAAATCTGCCTTTGTAGATTGCAATACTGTGATTACAAAAAGCTGAAACTGAGACGTATAAACAAGCATATGAAAATATGAAAACACTAAAATAGAAAATACTTTTAAAAGGTCTTAAAAGCTTCACTTCAAAGTGAAGTAAAGGTGGGTTACAGGAATGCAGGCTAATGTGCTAAAAATAATCAGAAAGGAGTATGAACATGATGTGGTTATACTGGTCGGGGTGGAGACATGACTTTCCTTACGTCACATCGAGATTGATATCTCAGATCAAACAGTGCTGATTTATTTTCTCTAACAGCAGCTCTGACATTAGTGCAGCTGCAAATCACAGGTTTATATTAATGTGCTTGTTCTAATACATTGTCATTTCTATAGTAGCAGCTCATTCACAGGGACTTGTATGTTGGACACTTCGAATGAATATGATTTTAAAAAAAAACCATTGTTATTTAACAAAGAAAAACGTCTAATTGTTGATGTGGTGAGGCTTTCTGTAAGGAGATGTTTATATAACATTTATGGAAGGAGTCTCCAGTGTCAGCACTTTAGAACTGTAAGAGGTAAAGCTGCAACATTAAGTTTTCTGACATCTTCAGGACGGGAGTTTATGCTTTGCAGTTTTTCTGCTTTTTTTTTTTTGGACAATGTCAAGACAGAGGAAAAAGAGAGGTTGGTGAGGGAACAAAAGTTTATAGCTGCTATAACATAAGTGAGAACAGGAACTAACTTGTTTCACGGGCCACTTCAGGCTGATAAGAGCCCTTTGCTTTGCATCAGTTTGTATCACACAACCCCGCGTGGATTATTTTCCTTTAACAGCATGACCTGAAGAGAGTTATTCCTTGCATAAACATCACTACTGAAAGTTAACCTGTTTTCTAAAATGACTTCAACACTCAAACATTTACAAACATTGCAGTGCTGTGAAGTCTTAAAGGAACTAATTATACAACATGAGGAAGATTATTTAATATTTAATAGCTTTTGGATGTCTGCATTTTGCATGATACGCTTCTATATACATCTTAAAGGATAAAATATATAAAATAGACATTTTAAAGTGGACATTTACTGTGTAGTCAGTATGTATATATAGTAAATATCCACAACTGTTACACCTAAAAGAGAAAGTCCTGTTCCTGAAAGACCTGTCAAGACACTATATCTACTTTATATCTAGACAAGCCAAAATTAATGTTGATATAAATATGTACAGTGAGGTCCATAAGTACTTGGGCAGTGACACAATTTTTGTAATTTTGCCTCTGTACACCACCACAATGGATTTGAAATGAAGTAATCAAGATATGACTGCTCAGATTCAGTCAAATGCTGTAAAACTGATAGGACGGCACTTCACAGCACAGATGGATAATGACCCAAAACATACCGCTAAAGCAACCCAAGGGCTTCTTAAAGCAAAGAAATTAAATGTTCTTAAATGTCCGATGGCCTCAACACAATTGAGCATGCTTTTCACTTACTGAAGACAAAATTATTGAAGGCAGCTGCAGTTAAGGCCTGGCAAAGCACCACAAGGGAGGAAACTCAGCATTTGGTGATGTCCATGGGTTCCAGATTTCAGGCAGTCACTGACTGCAAAGGATTTGCATCCAAGTATTAAAAATAATCCTAATATTTATGATTATGTTAGTTTGTCCAGTTACTATTGAGCCTGTGAAATTGGAGAGACTCTGTAAAAAATGGCTGGATCTGACTGTATTTTTGTAAGATACAGTAAGTGTGATAAAGCGGAGTTATGAAGTGCATTATTTTCCTATAACAGCACATCCCAATGTTTTATTCTTCTTATAAGACAGCAATTTGATAAAAATTAAAGGTTTTTTGTTTATTAAATAATGACAGTTCATGGTTTTTTTTAAATTTGTTGTTACATGTAATGTTGTGGAAAATCCAGGAAGCAAGCTAGTTCCTGTTATCACTTACATCACAGAAGCTGTAAACAGCCACTCCCTCACCAGCCTCTTTTAATTTATTTCTCTTGAAGTTCAGGAGAAAAAAAAACAATGCTTCTCATGTTAC
Source organism: Pangasianodon hypophthalmus (assembly GCF_027358585.1). Lineage (NCBI taxonomy): Eukaryota > Metazoa > Chordata > Actinopteri > Siluriformes > Pangasiidae > Pangasianodon > Pangasianodon hypophthalmus. The sequence continues at coordinate 23,457,044 of NC_069725.1, read as the reverse complement.
TGAGAAACTGGAAACCACAATCATTTTTTTTCTTTGCAGGATGAGTTGTGCAGTATTTATAGGTAGTAAATACACCCATACAATCTTTTGCTGCATTACTGTACCGTGACCTCGCCCTGGTAGCAGACGTACCAGTGGGATGCAGTGAAAATGAAGCAGGCTTGATTTGAATTTGATTTCCTGCAATCTTTCTATCATAATGTATATAATAACATAATTTACATTATAAAATTATGTTATTAATTTTATCCATGTGTATGTGGATTTGGAGAAGCCTATGATTGTGTACCTAGAACTTGTTGTGGTAGGTATTGTAGGAGTATGGGGTATCTGGGTTGCTACTTTGTTCAATCTGGTCTCGATATAAGAGTGAGAGTTGTGTCCACATGGTATAAAAATGAAACCTTTTAAGGTGGGTGTCAGACTCTGTCAAGGGTGTGACTTGTCTCCACCCCTCTTTGTGGTTTTTATGTACAGGATATCATGCCAAGGCTGCAGACGTCTCCAGTCTGTGGGGCAAAAAGTAACCTGTTATTTGCAGATGATGTTCTTTTGCCATCATACACACTCAGACATTTTGCTGGTGAGTGTGAAGCAGCTGGGTATGTCCCTGTCCTCACCTATGGTCATGAGCTATCGGTAGTGACCAAAAGATTTGCCAAGGACCAAAAGGAGATTGTGTCAATTCATCAACAGTGCAGTCTGGCTCAATAAGTAACCCACATCTGAAGAAAAGGGCCCTGGATTTCATCTTATCCTTGTAACAACAAAATAAATATTCATAAATATTAAGCAAGTTAAATATTCATAAATATTAAGCAAGTTTGCTTTATTATTTAAGCTTGATAAACTCTGGATAAACCGTGGATAGCAGGAAAAAAAGTAGACCTTAATTACAATGATTAATTTTCTCGTTGGTCCATTTATGTGGATTTTTCTGTTCAGTCTTCTTAACTGCCAAACAAAGACAAGGACAATCTACCGCAACGCAGCAGAGCTGAGGCTAACAGAACGAGGGGGAAAAAGTGCAAATTCTTCAATCAACACCTTAAAAGAATATTTTATTTCTGTTTCTTGTCTCGTGCATAAAGCATTTCAGTGAGCTGTATAATCAGCGGAGTTCAGTAGAAGAGGATGGAGGACAGCAGATGGACGAGCGTTAGGAGGAAACTCAGTGTAAAGCTCTCGGCACTGTTACACAGATTTCCCTCACAACACTGCACACTCACCACTGCAAATCCCTGAGAGCTTGGTCTAACCGTATCACAAATGCTCTTGGATGCACATCCTTTCATAGACACGGTGCTGTCCCCTTGTTGAACTGAGAGAGAGAGAGAGAGAGAGAGAGAGAGAGAATAGAAAGTGAACAAAGTTTTCAATAACTTTTGTCTTAGATGTTTATTTTGTGTCATGCAGAAGCATTAGTGTGTAAGCAGAAAAAGCAAATTTTAGGTTTCCATTTACTTTCCATAAACAAGAAATGTTTGAATGTTATTAAAGAAAGTAGCATTTTATGTAGCGCTGTTTTAGATAAAAACATAGTGTTGTTCAGGAGATCTGTGGAAGGTTTTCCAAGATGCATGATTAAAAAGACAGCTAATTTCCTTATTAAACAACATGAGTGTACCTCGTAGAACTGACGCAGTTTGAAATGCAGGGTGTGGTCACACCAAATATAGATTTGTATTGTTTTTTCCTACTGTTAACTGCTCTTTAGTCCAGGCGTATCTGTAGAAGTGTTTCTTGTTTTTTCTGTAGAAAACTTTTGCACATTACTGGATATATATATATATATACAGCATAAAGTTTTCTTTGCCACAGGACAAAGGAGAAAAAGAGAGAGCAGTTGAGGGAATGACTGTTTATAGCTGCTAAAAAGTAACAGGAACGAACTTGTTTCACAAAAAAGAAATGTTACTATAAGCAGATAAAAAATATGTGGTGATGTGCTGTTTAATAAATAAAAAAGGGTTAGTCTTGGCAAATTGTCGTGTAAGAGGAATAAAATGTTATCAGATGTGCCGTTATGGGAAAATAATCAACTTTTTGGTGGTAACAGTATCTCCACTTTATCACGCCGCAACATCACTGATTATTTTCTCATAACACAACATGTGGTGTTTTATTCCTTACTTAAAAAAAAAAAAAATAACTTTAAGGGTCACTTTAAGAGTGAGTCATCACAGTTTCACATTCTGAAATTTATAACAGAGAGCACAGGCCTAGTCGTATGAAATGTTCTGACAGTTATGTGTTGGGTGGAATCTGTAAAAAAAAAAAAATTTTAAACCATAATTCGAGAGAAATCAAATGAGAGCACGCAACCTTTGTTCATTTATACTTGTAGGAATATAGTATCATATCAGATTGGTCAATTTGTTTTTATTTTTCAGCCAATCACCCAGCAGCAAATTAAAATCTGCATTTCCCTCTTTTATTTTTTTTTCTTCAACCTGTCTGAGTTCAATCCAGTGATTGAAATAAGCGATATTCACCTGACATAGAAATGCAGAAATTCTGATCTCCCACACAGCTCAATGCTCTCGAGCAGCCTTTAGGATCACATGTGTAGCACATCATGCCATTGGGGGACTGCTGTGGCAGAGCTTAACAAAACAATAAAATCAATCAAGTATCTCATTATATACACTGTCCAACAATAATCATTATCATTAGACTATAAAATATGAATATAAATATGCATAATTTCCATTGTTATCAGAGATGAAATACTCATTATGAATCTCAACTTCATCTAATTTTTCTGATTCAGCCGAATGTAACAACAACAAATATACACACTTTGATACCGACTAATAGGACACAAGCCTGCTAACATGCAAACAATGTACAAGTAACGAACAATTATTTTATTTCAAGATAAAATAATTAAGTTTAAATTTTGAATGTGAAATAAATAAGCTCTCTGTTAATATCACTGATAGTTACATTTGTGAGAAAAAAAACAAAAAAAAGCAAAATAATGTCAGATCTTTTCCCAGCTTTAATGAGATATAGCAACCAACAACATCAAGTGAAAAACAAATGGTAAGGTTTTAAAATAATCTGCTTGCACAAGTGTGCACACCGCTTAACTAATACTTTTTTAAAGCACCTTTTGCTTGTAATGCAGCACTAAATGTTTTTGGGTAAAGGTCTACCAACTTAACACATCTTCATCTGGCAATTTTATTCCACTCTTCCTTGAAAAAATGCTCCACATGTGTCAGATTGTGAGGGGATCTCCTGTGCAGCTCTCTTCAAGTCATTCTACAGGTGTTTCGATCGGATTCAGATCTGGGCTCTGACTGCGACGTTCCAAAACGTTGATCTTCTTCTTCTAAAGACATTCCTTTGGCTTGATTGGTGCGTTGTGCCATTAACATTACTTCAGCAGCCTAAAAGGGGCAGATTTTGTGCCAAAATAGTTCATTCTGTATTTGGTTCTATCCATTATTTCCTCTATCTGTACTAGAGCCCCAGTCCCTGCTGAAGAGAAGCAGCCCCATAGCATGATGCTGCCACCACCATGCTTCAGCATGGGCATGGTGTTCTTTTGGTAATATGCTGTTTTGCTTTTGCACAAACATATCTTTTAGAATTATGCCCAAAAGGTTCTACCTTGATCTCATCAGACAATAACACAGTTTTCGGGTAATTTAGGTGGCCTGGATGTTCTCCATGAGAAAGGGTCTCTGTCTCTTCATCCTACCCCATAGCAGAGACATGTGAAGAATGCGAGAGATTGTTGTCACATGCAGGGAGTGATCGGTCCTTGCCAGATATTCTTGCAGCTCCTTTAACGTTGCTGTCTCTTGTCCCCCTCCCTGATGGCTTTTCTTCTTGTCCTTTCATCAGTTTCGGAGGGACATCCTGTTCTTGTTGATGTCACTGTGGTGACCCATTATCTCCACTTGTTGCCGATGGCTTTCACAGTGATCCCTGGTAGAGCTAATGTTTTGGAAATTCTTTTGCCCCCCTCTCCTGATCTAAACCTTTTGAGAATGAGATTTGAGCTTTGTTTTACCTGGAAGTGTTTCGTTGTTGCAGAGATCAGTGCTGCAGCATTTGGCACTGTTGATCAGGTTCACTGTTCCTGTGTTTAGGCTTCCATTTACACACATGTCTGGCATGCTGCAAGTTTGCATACTAACATTTATTACTTTTGTAACACCTGTAAAACATTACACATGCCACAGTGATAGGTAAATGTACTTGTACTTACAAAATTTCTATTTATATTAGGAATATATCAATACTATTTTTTCAAATAAATGAGTAACTTTATTTCACGGTTTGCTTGCTTGTGATTTAATTATTAATCATGAAATTTGACAAAGTAAACTCGGCTTATGTCACACAGTACAGTATCACATGGTATCGGATGTGAGTAGCGGAACATTTTTACAAGTAAATGAACACAGTATCAGACCGATGCTTGGGTAGCATTATCAGTATTGATGCATTTTTAATTTACACATTACATATGATATTGTGGGCCATGATGTATGCTTTACATATAAGGAAAACATATATATACAAAACGTATATACATTCACTTACTTGTGTACACAGAAACAGTTGCACTTGCACACTGGTTTGAACAGTTTATCTGTGTACTTGTGCATGGTATGATTCCCAATGAAATGCACTGCTGACACATTAACGATAACACTGAAAGAAAAACAAATAAAAATCATACCACCAGATAAACAACATACACCAAGGAACTACTGTTTTTTTTTTTTTCTTTTCAAATGAATTCCACTTAAAACTCCACTCACAAAATGTGACATTTCTTACCTTCAGAGAAAAGCATAGAGATGAGCAGCAGTGTGAGTTGGAACTTCATTGTCGTTGGATTGGAGAGGCTGAGGAGATGAAGGTGAAGCAGGATTTCACATGAAGCAGGTGAAAGACGTGCAGTTTTGTAGTAATGGACAGTGGGGTGGATGCACAGAGGGAGGGCTATATTACACAACCCCTAATCCTGCTTTACGTTCATTTCTTTTCAATATCATTACTTTGATCTCGCCCATTCTTTGAAATGACTTTGCTATTGTACAGTGCTAAACAAAAGGTCTTTTGCTAAAGGAAAACCGTTTTTTTTTTTCTTTTATTGAGATTTAACTGATGAGTTATTATGGCCCCTTTACAATGAACTCATGATAATAGTTTATATTTAGCATTCACAGTATAGATCAGTGAATCAGCTCACAATGTAACTCAGCCTACAATGGTTTTGAAGGTTAATTAAAAAAAATAAATAAATAAAAATAATAATAATAATAATAATAATAATAATAATAACAATAATAATAATAGAAGAAGAAGAAGAAGAATAGTGTTTGCACCAAATCTCATCTACCTCAGGGGGCACAGTGGCTTAGTGGTTAGCATGTTTACCTTGCACCGACAGGGTTGGGGGCTCGAATCCCACCTCCACCCTGTGTGTTCGCCCCATACTTCAGGGGTTTCCTCTGGGAACTCCAGTTTCCTCCTCCAGTCCAAAGACATGTTGTAGGCCGACTGGCATTTCCAGATTGTCCATAGTGTATGTATATGTGTGCGATTTGTGCTCTGCAATGGGTTGGCACTCCATCCAGGGTGTCCCCTGCCTTGTGCCCCGAGTCCCCTGGGCTTCAGGCTCCCCAGTGACCCTGTGTAGGATAAGTGGTACAGAGGATGGATGGATGGATGGATGTTCTACCTTGGTTTTATCAGAATATAACACATTTTGCCACATGGTTTGGGTGATTTAGGCAGGCTTGGATGTTTTATTTTTGTCAGGTAGGGCTTCCATCTATCAGCCCTCCACAATTAATAATAATAATATTAGTTAATAGACAGAGAAACCACAAACCACAAACGAATTGTTTTGGAAATAATAATAATAATTGAATTTAGTGTTGCTTGTATGACAGAGAAACCACAAACCACAGAATGATATGTACAGCATTCATAGGAAGTGTATTCACCTTGTCACACTTTTGCTGCATTACTGTACTGTGACCTCTGCCCTGGTGGCAGAAAAACAGGCGTAATGAAAATGTCGAAATGAAAACACAATAGTCTTCATTTGTATTTGATCTCTTGCTGTCTTTCTAACATGTTAAATAACAAATTTAAAATAGAAAGGGTGGTTCGAAAGATGTACTAAAAAAGATAACATTATTATTATGAGCAGTGTTGATTAAATATCACTTCAGGTTTATTTGTGTAATATTAACGTAGTTCATTTGAGGAAAATATAACTATTTGTGATACTTGATACTGATCTCCAGTCATACCGGTCTCTTTTGGCAACGGTTTTTTTTTTCCGATGTGAGAGGTGCTAAATTATCCTACTAAGAATGTAAGGAAAGCAGTGAATGTACTTGGAACCACAACACCTTCCCTCTCCAAAGAGGCCGGACCTCTGCGAGTTATAATTTGACTGAACTGCACAAGGAAATGAAGCCATGACTAATGAACCTGAAAAGCTGCAAATCTGCATGAAGACAAACTCAACGCACTGCATGGCCACTTATTCAGACCGAATCCTTGACTGATTCTCAGCATGAGCACAACTCTTCTAAAGACTGCATCGCTGCTCATTCAGAGCACACAAAGCCCAGCTTCAGAGGCTCACGCCACATGACGACCTCAAACTCAAGTAGAAAGGTACATCTTCGCAGGAAAAGATATTGCTTAGTACGTGTTGTGTAAACCGCCTAAAGAGCCAGCATTCTTTTAGACAGCAAATCGGGCACACCGCTTTGAATCTCCCCTCCCCCTCTGATTTCTCTCTCTTATCTTTGCATGCAATCTCACACTCAAATAGTGAGCTGCATTTTTTTTCTCAAAGCTCCAAACTCTGTAAAGTTATTCTCATTAACGTTACTGTACTGTGCAACTTATTTCGTTATACTAACATTCCTTATAATTTCTATCGCTTGCTCTCCACCACGTGTAGAGTCTTTGAACTCCACATCATATTTCTTTCCTTGTAGTGCTCCTGTTTCACACACGAGGAAGCACGGCCATGAATACACTCCCACAAGCTTAGCACGAATGCGCACATTGACACACACTGTATAGGACAGAGTGCACATCCACACCTAGAGATGAACACAAACCCTCTCTCACACACATGCATGCAAACACACACACATACAAATCCTTTCTTTTCATTTTTCACTATTTAGAATTAGATTTTGAAAGTTAGTCAGTGGTTAACTGGTGTTTCTCTATTTCCCGATACTTCAATAAAACCCATTTTACTGTCCTGTTGTGGTTATTATATTGATATTACAAGAACCCACACTATTCAGAAGTAAGCCTTCAGAATGTCACTGATTATTTTTGCTCTCAGTTAAATTTTACGTTTTAATCATTGTTGATATATTTAAAAGTTTGATTTTCTTTTTTAATTACAATTCCATTTTGTAATTATGACTGATTACTGTATGAGAATGATTCATTAAATGTACAGTGAAGCACCTCTAGTGCTGGTATGGACCTTGCATTTGGTGCTTCCTGTATAACCCATTTCCCCTACATGTCCCAGCAAAGGAAAACGTGCATCAACTACTTTTTATCTTCTTTTAGATAAAATCATAAAAACATTTCAAATGAATTTGAGGCGAATCACTTCATGCATTTCCCTTCTTACCCTGACACGCCCATTGCTTTGGAATAGGGTAAATCTGATTTTATCAGACCACATGACCTTTTTCCATTGCTCCACAGTCCAGTCTTTATGCTCCCTAGCAAATTGAAGTCATTTTTTCCAATTAATCTCACTAACAAATGGCTTTCTTGTGGCCACACAGCTGTTTAGACCAAATCCTGTAAGTTCTCATCACATTGTGCGTGTGGAAATGCTCTTACTTTCACTATTAAACATAGCCGTGAGTTCTCCTGTCGATTTTTTTACGATGTGACATCACCAGGCATTTTAAAGATCTCCGATCACGATCATTCAAGATTTTTTTCCCGACTACATTTCTGCTGTAAAGTTGACGGTTCACCACTATCCTTCCAGGCTTTAATAGTGCACTGGACATTTCATAACCCAGTTCCAGTGATTTCAGCAATCTCCTTAGTTGTTTTCTTTGCTCGATGCAGACCAACAATTTTCCAGATCATTATCATTATCATTTCCCCTGCAGTAACATCTTTTCCACGACCATGGGATACGTAATCTGCCATGGTTGTTTAAGAAATGAGAAGCTACACACTGCATCAGTTAAGGTTAAAAGAACTGTTGCCAGCTGAAACATATTATTCACTGCAGTAATGATCCAATCACAGGCTCTTAAGTATTTGCTTATTTAAACCCAAACAGCGACCTTTTTTTGGCCAGGCAGTGTATAACATCAGGTTGATTAACAAGTTTAAAATTGTCAACAAATGCAAGAAAAGCAATGAGAATATATAATATTAATAATTCTATTTATATATTTTAAGTGCTACATTACCTGTAGAAATCTATTTTAAAATTTAAGCTGAATTACAAAATAAATCATTTTCATTCAGAGGGATATTACAAATGTATTACATGTAATATTTTTTTACAAACGAGATTGATTTTTACAAATGAGATTATTATAACAGTCATCAAAAAGAAGATTAACATTAAACAATAAGAAAGACATGTTCTCAGATATGTAATAAGACACATTTTTTCCAGCCTTTTCTACATGATTCTCGCTCTTCAAAGAGAAAAGCACTTGGTGTTTAAATGGTGTGTTTTTCCAGCAGAAAAACTTTTCACACCGAATGCAGCTTAATTAAACCTGAAAACAAGTGCAAACAGTTGATCTATGTCATTATTCTTGTGAAACGTTAGCCATTGTGTGTGGCTCTGATGTCACAGGGAGACACTGTTATTGCTGTTGTTTTAATCGCATTTATTAGGAGAAAAAAATATTAAATGATCTCCAACAAGTGATAATGGTCAGGTTTAACTCTGGAACGTCCTGGGACGTAATGTGGTTTGCAGTTCACTATGTCTGATTTTTGGCAGTTCAGTTTTCCCTATTTCTCTCGTACGGGTTGTGCGCCCATGTTGGTGTGTTCGTGCTGCTCTTCCTGTCTTTCTTGTAGCGTGCTGGGTAGTTGGTGTGTCTGTCTCGCTTTCTCTCTCTCTGCCTCCCTCCCTCCCTTCTCATTGATCATTTACAGGTGTGCTGATGAACAGCATGCTGCCAGTTGGACCTGCGGAAAAGGGAAACACAGATGCTAAAGTGTTGGCTAATACTTCTGCTTGAGTGTCATGTTTTGGGGCTGGTGGTTGGGGAACCGGGTGTTTGGGGTCAAGAATCTTGTTTATGTTGCGACTTACCTTGACAGTTCAAACAATGAAAGAGCTCAGAGCTTTGTTTCTCACTCACCATTCTCCAGAGACATTCAATGTTGTATTAATGAGAAATCCAGCATAGAAGTAGTGATGATGTTGCAGCAAACACTGGACACAAAGTTCCAGAATGCAGTGAAGGTATACAACACTGTTGTGCTGAGTTATGACAGAAATTCATCTCAGCTAGTGATCTACGAGACAATGAGGGCAGTGGTGTTGATGGTGGCATTAGCATGAAAATTGAAGTTTTGGAAGCTGACCTGTTTGAGAAAAGTGTACAGATGAGGACATATAGTACCTGAGCACATGAACAAGTAGGACACCTGTACTCCCACTTTTATTAGAGGATGTTTTCTCCCTTGCTTTGTATTCAAATAAAAATGTGCTTTCAGTGTATATAACTGCAGCATCATGACTTTAACTAAGCAATATGATTCATGTAATTTTATCAACCTCACCTAAACAAACCATCCACTTCAAAATGCCTCAGTCTTTGCCGTGAGATTTGTTTCTGGTCCCTTATAAATATAAATATGGGTTGGCTATTTCAATCACACTCATTGCTAACTGGTGTGTAAATTAAGCATAGCGCTATTCAGTCTCTATAGACAATCACTGGCAGTACAGATTGTACTGAAGAGCTCAGTGACATTCAGTGTGATATTGTCATATAGTGGAACTCCACCTTTCCAACAATTCAGTTCCTCAAGATGCAAGGCTCTGGAAAGAACAACAGAAAATTAACCAGAAAATCACAGAAACTCTAGCTAACAGGAAAGAGTCACCAAGAGCTGAAGCGTGTATTGTGCTATAAAAAAAAAAAAAGTTGCGACTCCCACTACCAAGTTTCAAACTTTGCCTCTTACAGCAGCAGAGAGAGATGCCAAGTCTATAGTAATGCTCATGTTTGGGAAGAACATGTTTACCAAGCACATAAGCACTTTATATCCATACTGCATTGACTCCCAGTAAAATTTCACATCGATTATAAAATACTATTAAAAAGAACTATAAAGCACTGAATGGTCTCGCTCTACACTACCGGAGTGAACTTTGGTCTGTTAAGATCCAAAAAGTACAGGCTCTTTATGAATACCTACACTGTAAAAAAGCTACATTTTACAGTACTTTACTGGAAACTAGGGTTCAATCAGTCACAGATCTTATCAAGTCACAGATAAGAATGCCATGTGTTCATATCCCAGCACCATCAAACTGCCTTGTCTGGGTCATTCAGCAAAACCCTTCAGCTTAGCTGTATCCTGCATCAAGCAAATGAGCAGATGTACTGTATAATATACCAATGCAGTGAGGCAGTAATCGGAACCTAACTGACAGGTCACATTAAAAAAATGTTCACAGTTCGTGGGATTACAGATGTAACAGCTCAGTTGGCCAGCATCAGCTAAAGAAAGAAATAAAATAATAAAATCAAACTCAACATAGATGGTCACATATGTCACCAAAATGAAACCAACAATAATTATTATTTAATTCTATTTCATTTTATTGAATTGTATGTCTCACACACACACATGGAAATACGTGAGACTCCTTAGCTTTGGGTAAAAGCATGCAAATGATCATGAGGATGACTAGCGACTGCTGGAGGACTGCTGAAGTTGTGCAGTTATGAACATCCAGCTTTATTATTATGCAGGGTATTTACTCAAATTTTGGAAAATATTGAAATTAAATACTTCCAAAAAGGTCTTAATTTTTCCTCCTTACAATTTTTCTAGATTTTCCTAGAAATCTTGACGATCTCATCTTCTCACCCGGCCGGTGACTGCACGTTATACGTCAGTTAAGGACATGGGAATAGAACACTAAACCTGGTTTTGTTTTAATCACATGTTGCTGAGTCTTTTATGCTCTCACACCACCAAATCAAAGCTTTATGACAGCATATTCCGGTCTTCATACAAACTCAAATGCTAATGAGACAATGCTAATTTAAACATGTATTTGCAATTGCATTTGCTGTGTGTGTTCATAATTGAATGATAATTCAAATTCAGTTGGGACAAATCTAAATGATCGGCTCATACAATTCCTCAGCCCCATCCTAAGGTGCGCTTCTAATGAGTGTACGTAGCTAGTATAGTTATCTTGCTTTATTAATCTATTAATCAATGAATCAAAGGTACCAACTGTAAATACAGTATACACAGCAGTCAACATTTATATTCATTTTGATGGGAAAATCCCTGCTCTCCACATTTTGCTTTCTCCACATTATCTACAGTGATGCTTGCAAAAAAAATGCTTCGGCATATTTTCGTGTTTGTTTTCATGACTTCTGTATGAATAGTAATATATACATTCACCAGCCACTTGTATAAACACCTGTATCACTGCACATTTATGCAATTATCCAATCAGCCAAACAACTGGCAGCAGCACAATGCAAAAAATCATGCATATACAGGTTAAGAGTGTCAGTTATTGTTCATATCAGACATCAGTATAGTGGAAAATATGATCTTAGTGGCTTTGACCCAGACAGGGCTGGAAAAGTGAAGCCAGAATGATCTGGCTAAAAAAATGGTTATTTATTTATTTATTTATTTATTTATTTTTATTCACTGTCCCCCTACAAGGATTCAGTTGTGCAGAAGGAAAACGTCTCCAGGTTACGCATGTAACCATGGTTCCCCGAGGGAACGTGACACTGCGTCGAAACGCTATGGGAACACCTTCAGCGTGACCGCGCTCTGAATCACGTTTGTAATCAGTCCAATGGATGGGCGAGACGTCACGGGCAGGGTGACGTAGCGACCCGGAAGCATAAAAGCCTGAGCGGCAAGCGCCGCGCTAGCTTCTGAGAAATGAGGCAAGCGCAGCAGGGATGCCGGAAGTGTGGCACTGAGACGCAGCGTCTCGTTCCCTCAGGGAACCATGTTTACATGCGTAACCTGGAGACGTTCCCCTTCAGGAACTCGAGCTGTGTCAAAACGCTATGGGAACGAGTATGCCCACGCCGCCAGACTTACAAATCCCTGCCTAGTGTGGAAAAGGCACAGGTTAAGGCAAAAGGACAAAAGAGCCAGGAGTGGCTCGCATATCCAGGCTGTAGAACCTGGCAAACGTCAGGGGCGTGGACCAACCCGCCGCGTTGCAGATGTCCTGCATGGACACACCTGCCAGAAAGGCCTTCGAGGCCGCCACACCTCGGGTAGAGTGAGCCTTGACCCCCAAGGGTGAGGGGAGACCAGAGGACTCATAAGCCACCGGCTGAGGGTCTGCTTGGTAGCAGGAAGACCCCTCTTCGGGGGACCAAAGCATACAAACAATTGGTCCGCCCTCCTCCACAGGGCAGCTCTGTGGACGTACGCATCCAGTGCTCACACTGGACACGTATAGTTAAGCTTCCGATGGTCGGGCTCCCAAAAGGGAGGAGGACAGAAGGCCTGCAGCACTACCGGCCATGGTGCCGATGAGGGAACATTCGGTACGTACCCCGCTCAGGGGTACAAGAACGCTTTGGCCAGACCGGGCGCAAAGTCTAAGTAAGAGGGGGCCACAGAGAGGGCCTGAAGATCCCCCACTCTCCTAAGAGAGGAAATAGCCAAGAGAAAGGCAGTTTTCAATGTCAAAAGATGGTCCGAAATCTCCTCTATAGGCTCGACGGGGGGTTTACAGAGAGCCTCTAAAAGAGCCTCTAAAACCAGGCCAGGTCCCAAGGCGGGACCAAAGATCGCACTGGAGGTCTGAGCCTCAGCGCACCGCGGAGGAAACGTGTAACCAGGGGGTGCCTGCCCACTGACTGGCCACCGAGAGGGGCGTGGCAGGCCGCAATAGCCGCCACGTAGACCTTCAGGGTGGAGTGGGTCAGCCCTGCGGAGAGACGGCCTGCAGGAACTCCAGCACTGTACCAACTGGGCAGTGAACAGGGTCGAGCCGGCGGTCTCCGCACCAGGAAGTGAAAAGTTTCCACTTCAGGGCGTACAGTTTCCTCGTTGAGGGAGCTCTGGACTGGAGGATGGTCTCAACAACCTCGGCTGAGAGACCGGAAGCTCTGAGTTGTGCCCCCTCAGAGGCCACACCCACAGCTTCCACAACTCCAGGCGGGGGTGAAGGATGTCGCCCCCCGCCTGTGAGAGGAGGTCCCTCCTGACGGGAATCTCCCATGGAGAGCCATCGAGAAGGGAAATCAGGTCCGAGAACCATACTCAGCCCGGCCAGAACGGGCTACTGGCAGCAAGCGGACCCCGTCCCGGCGCACTCTCTCCAGAACAGAGCGACCGGGGGAAAGGCGTACAGACGCAGCCACGTCTGTACCATAGCATCCAGTTTTAGGGGAGCTGGATGAGTCAGAGAGAACCAGAGGAGACAGTGCGATGTCTCCTGAGTCGCAAACAGATCCACCTGAGCTCGGCCGAACATACGCCATATCTGCTCCACCACCTCGGGGTGGAGCCTCCATTAGCCGGGCATCGGCCCCTGCCTCGACAGGGCGTCTGCTCCCATATTGAGACAGCCAGGGATATAAACTGCTCTCAGCAAGAGGAGTTTCCCCTGGGACCACACTGGACTCCCCATCCAGTAAGAGAATGCATCCGTCGCTAGCGTTACGTGGCGACAAGGAGCTCCCAGCACCGGGGCCTGAGACAAGAACCCAGGTTCCCTCCACACGTCTAAGGCACGTAGGCACCGCCGCATGACCTTGATCATGCGGAGCAGGTTTCCCCTCAGGGAGAACCCCCGGTCTTGAGCCACCACTGTAGGGGTCTCATGTCCAGCAGACCAAAAGGTATTACGTTGGACGCAGCTGCCATCAGACCCAGCAGTCTCTGAAACTGCTTCACAGTGAGTGACTGGCCTTCTCTCACTCTCGCGACTGCTGTGAGGATCGACTCGATCCGAGCAGGAGACAGGCGTGCCTGCATCGTGATCGAATCCCACACCGCGCCCAGATAAGTGATTCTCTGTACTGGAGAAAGCACACTTTTCTCGGCGTTTAGTCTTAGCCCCAGGTCTTTCATATGGGTCAGAACGACATCTCGATGCTGAACCGCCATCTGCTCCGATCGAGCTAATATCAACCAGTCGTCGATATAATTCAGTATGCGGATGCCCCGGAGTCAGAGCAGCATCCACACACTTCGTGAAGGTGCGGGGTGAGAGTGCTAGGCCGAACGGAAGAACCCGATATTGGTAAGCTTGGCCCCCAAAAGCGAACCTCAGGAACTTCCTGTGTTGAGGAAGGATGGATATATGGAAATATGCATCTCTTAGGTCGATTGTGACAAACCAGTCCTTGGAGCTGATCTGAGACACGACCTGTGTTACCGTGAGCATCCTGAACTTCAGTCGTGCGACTGAGAGGTTCACCTGCCGCAAGTCCAAAATGGGACGCAGCCCTCCACCCTTCTTGGGAACAATGAAGTACCGGCTGTAGAGCCCGGACTCTCTGTCTTGAGGAGGGACCACCTCGATGGCCTCCTTCCTCAGGAGAGTGTGTACCTCCTGTTCCATTATCAGAGCCTGCTCGGGACCCACCAGAGTGGGAAGAACCCCGGAAAAGCGAGGCGGAGGAGAGCCGAACTGAATTCGGTAGCCTCTCTCTACAGTACGCAGGATTGAGACACATTCGGCAGAAGTGTCCACGCTGCCAAATAGCTCACTAAGGGGATCAGCCTCTTGAGACTGACCTCTGGTACAGCGAGAGCGGCTAGCTTGGTGCCCTGAGGCGGCGAACCGACAGGGAACGACCGAACTAGCTGCTCCGAAGGCCTCCAAAGAGGCCGCGAGCCTCCCAGACCCGCTACGTTCCCGGGCGAGAACTGGGAGAAACGCTCGCCAGAGACCGATGCGCCCTGAAGCACCACTGGTGGCAGGGTTGGAGGATCGACCTCCCGAGGGCACTGAGACGAGACACCGTATAATGAGGTGTACACCGTCCCGCCCCAGAGGGGCCTGCCCTCGGAAGCCCTGGGCCCAAGGCGTCAGGGCTTCTTAGCCATGGCCCTCCTCGACAAAAGAACGGTCCTCAGACCCGTCTTCGTGTCAGAGGGACCGGGCCCAGAGCACCGCCGAGACTCCCGGTCCCACCGCGGGGGAGCACGGGAGGTGACGCTCTGTTTCTGTGCCTCCCTGTGAGAGGCAGTACATGGAGGGGGCTGCCCCCGCCCAGCAGCCCCACGAGCCAGAGAGCGGCGAGGGAGAAACCGCCCCCTGCGTACGAGCCTGCTGGTACCTGTCGACGACGGAGCTAACAGCGTTGCCGAACAGACCAGAGGGCGCCAGCGGGGCGTCCATAAGAACGACCCTGTCCCACTCTTTCATGTCAGACAGGGTCAGCCAGAGGTGTCTCTCCGCCTCCACCAGGACTGCCATAGACCGGCCGATAGCACGGGCGGTCTCCTTGGTGGCGCGGAAAGAAAGATCAGCGGCCCGCCTAAGCTCTGTCACGTGCTCAGATGGCATCTCCCCGTGCTCATCCAGTTCTTTGAGCAGGTCAGCCTGGTACGCCTATAACACCGCCATGGTGTGCAGACACGCACCAGCCTGACCCGCTGCCGTGTACGCCTTGCCCACCAGCGCCGAGGTGGTCCGCAGCAGCTTGGTGGGCAGTGCCGGAGCCTTCAGGGACAATGCTGCACCAGGGGACAGATAGCTAGCTAGCGTCTGTTCAACCCTGGGCATCGCCCTGTAGCCAGTATGGTCCAGCCCTGCCACGTTAGCATAGTAAGAGGAGGCGGGACTAAATAAACGGGCCGAAAAAGGCCTTCCCCATGACCTCGACACCTCAGTGTGGAGGTCGGGGAAAAAAGGCAGGCTCTGGCGTGGAGGTGGCGGTTTACTGCGCAGGAAGCGCTCATCTAGCTTCGACCCCTGCGGTTCAACCCGCGTTTCAGCAGGCCAGTCAATGCTAAGTTTAGCAACGTATTGTCCTCATATTGAGGAGACTGCGGCAAATCAGAGTCGACGCCCTCCACGTCAACCTCCTCAGAGGAAGACAGGCGGACCGCCGAGCGCGCTCTCCGGGGGGAAGAAACCGCAGAGCGGGCTTCCGAACCCAGAGAGCGGACAGTGGATCTGGAGGATGAGGAAGGAGAAAGGGACTCGTCCGTCTCCATTCCCTCCACCAGATCCATCTGCGAGCCCCACGAGCGCAACCGCCGCTCTGCCTCGGCAGAAGCGGGGCCGGCACCGCGAGGCACGCGAGTGAAGGCTCCCTCCTCGAAGAGAGCCTTCCGGGAGCAAAGCGCGTGCAGCAGCAAACGCTCGCAATGCGAGCAGCCGGCTCCCCCGAGAGCCAACTCTGCGTGCTCCGCTCCCAAGCAGACAACGCAAAGACTGTGTGTATCCCCGCCCGTAATAGGGCAGGAAGGAACACACAGCCTAAAACGCTGTCCGCTCTTGCCCTTATGTTTGGATTTGTCCTTGGCCTTAGGCATGCCTCAGACAACACAAAATAGACAGGCAATGGACATACAATATGACACAGAGCGCTTGCTGAATGACAGAAAGCTAGCGCGGCGCTTGCCGCTCGGGCTTTTATGCTTCCGGGTCGCTACGTCACCCCGCCCGTGACGTCTCGCCCATCCGTTGGACTGATTACACATGTAATTCAGAGTGCGGTCATGCTGAAGGCGTTCCCATAGCGTTTCGACGCAGCTTGTGTTCCTGAAGGGGAACTTGTGTAATGCCTTTTAATTTTTTCTTAGCATTCACAGCTTGGGTTCATTCTGTATATTAAAGCATGCACTGTAGGCCATGCAAAGCATTTTTAAGTGTAAAAATACTACAAGGTGTCCCAAAAGTCTCCATATGTTAGGGAAATTACCACTTTTTAGCATAATGTCTTCCAAATTTTTTCATACTTATATATATATGTACACTGATCAGCCATAACATTATGACCACGTGCCTAATATTGTGTTGGTCCCCCTTTTGCTGCCAAAACAGCTCTGACTCATCGAGGCATTGACTCCACTAGACATCTGAAGGTGTGCTTTGTTATCTGGCACAAAGACGTTAACAGTAGATCCTTTAAGTCCTGTAAGTTGCAAGGTGGGGCCTCCATGGATCGGACTTGATGACCAGCACACGCCACAGATGTTCGATCGGATTGAGATCTGGGGAATTTGGAGGCCAAGTCAACACCTTGACCTTTGTCATGTTCCATGACTTTCGAACCATTCCTGAACAATTTTTACAGTGTGGTAGGGCACATTATCCTGCCGAAAGAGGTCACTTCCATTAGGGAATACCGTTGCCGTGAAGGGGTGTACTTGGTCTGCAACAGTGTTTAGGTAGGTGGTAGGTGTCAAAATAGCATCCACATGAATGCCAGGACCCAAAGTTTCCTAGCAGAACCTAGCAGCACGTCCCCAGGCAGGAAATATACACTTATATAGAGATCATTTAATTAAAGATAAAGATAAAGATAAACTTTACTGATCCCACAGTGGGGAAATTCACTTATCACAGCAGCTCACAGACAGTTAGAGTGCAGGTCTTAAAGACTAACGATAGGAAGAAAGAAAAGTTAAAGCTATAACTATATATACACCTTAGGAATAATAAAAGAAATAAAATTATACAAAATTATAAAATATTGCACATTTGAACATCACTGTAATGCGCTGTTGTAAAGTCTGACTGGTATGAATGGCCTGCGGTAGCGCTCCTTCCTACACTGGGGGTGTAGCAGTCTGCTGCTGAAAGAGCTAAACAGGGTCTCTACAGTCCCAGACAGGGGGTGAGAGGTGTTGTTCATAATAGATGTCAGCTTGGCTAACATCCTCCTCTTGCCCACCACCTCCACAGAGTCCAGTGGGCAGCCCAGGACAGAGCTGGCTCTCCTAACCAGCTTGTTCAGTCTCTTCCTGTCCCGCTCTGTACTGCCTCCCACCCAGCAGACTACAGCGTAGAGAATTGCAGAGGCCACCACAGTATCGAAAAAGTCTTTAAGTATTGGACTTAATTGGGCAGATATAAGACTAGTACAGGATGTGGCTGCCTAGAGATGATCAGCAGCAAAAGCACTGTGTGCCGACGGTGTCATTATTTTCCTATGGATAGATTGGATGCCTTGCCATTGCGCTTAAAGACCTTTTCAAAGCACGACCAGTAAGATGGCACTCTTTTTTCTTGTGTCTTCTCCAAAGGACAACCAAAAGCACAACCTTTTTTAGTTTGAGATTTAGATACATGCTGGATTTACAAGTCTTTTGACTCTGTATTTATAAAAATGAACAAAAAAAGCATGTATTCATAAGCTATAAAAAAAGATATAAAAAATGTAACTAAGGGGAAAAGTACTAATGTTGTTAATTGTCAAATGTTGTCAATTTAGTTTTTTATACATATCTTTGTTTATGCTCGTGAATGCATATGTTTTTGTTCATATTTGTAAGTACAAAGTCAAAAGATATTGTGCGAGTGGATCTATGCACTGGAAATATACTAAATAACAAAAGCAAAATATCATATACTGTAATACTTTCTGAATACTTGCTGTATTTCCCAACACTGTAAATATAGGATGTTGCAAATTTTGCTCAGTTGTGCAGTAAATCTCTAGCCCATGCACCTCCACCACTCAGAATTATGCTAAGCTTGAAACGTATAAAATAATAAAACTGTTTATATGAGGTCCACAGTTACAGAATTGAGCTATATAATCACTTTATCGTCATCATTCTTTGGTTAATGTATGACCCAAGTCCAAGCTGTTCACTATAAAACCATTCCCTATACTGTGGACTCAGTTATTCAGAATCTCTGCTGCTTTTATCACAACGACAGTTTCTCAAATCCACCGATGATGAAGTGGCAGCTCACTTCCATAATCATCTGTCTGTCTTTCTCCAAAGGTACAGAATATTTCTCTGCAAAATTTGTGTAGTGTGTTATAATGTTTACTGTGTTTACTTATCATTTCTATAGTAACAACTCATTCACACTGACATGTAAGATAAATGCTCCACATAATCTAAACCTAAAAAAATGCATTGTTTAGCAACGAAAACTGAAGTTTTTTGTGGTTTTAAGTAAGGAGATGTTTATTTAACATTTGTGTAAGGTGTTTCCAGTCTTTTCCAAGTTGGAAGGAGTCTCCAAGTTTTCTGAAAAAGGAAAGTCTTCAGGATAGAAGACAAAAACAAGAATCTGATATCTTAATTTATTTGAATGTCAGTGTATATGGATGAGTGTAATGATATATAAGACTAGTCTGTGTGGCAATTTTTAGAATTTCATGCAATGTTTGTTATTAGATCTCTTTTTTCTCATTGCATTCCAGCTCTGACACTGAGATGTTATAATTGTCACAACAATTGCCAAAACTCAAACACAACCATGGTCTGTTCAGGGAGGTGTCTTAGCTTCAGGGAAGTGGCATATCTGGGTAAGAAATTCTCTCAGAATAAAACCATCCATCCATCCATTTTCTGTACCACTTATCCTACACAAGGACTCAGGGTATCCTTCAGCCTATCCCAGGGAACTCGGGGCACAAGGCAGGGGACACCCTGGACAGGGACACCCTGGACATTTCTCCATTAAATCATTTTCTCTGTTCTGTAGGTAGTGTAATGATGGAAAACAGTGGTAAGTCATGCAGTCAGACTGGGGCGTGTACCAGCTACAGTTTAAACCTGGGAGTTTCCAAAACAACCTTCAACTCCATATGCTGCGATTCTGATCTCTGCAACAGTGGACCAGTTCCAGGTAGAGCCAGAGCTTTTGCACACTCACATTATGTAATATTCTTTCAACAAAATTAACATGCAACAATCAAAAATAAGACAGAAGTTTTAGCTTTTGCAAGCAGGACACTGATGCAGTTAATTATAGGAAAGGCTCTGTTTCATGTTCTTATATTCTGTTAAGTTGTAGACCTGCAGCCCAACGGGAAACAGTGTTACTTCTGTGTTGGAAACAACTGCTTAGGAAATGTGCATTGTGAGGGAATTGAAGATCACTGCATCTCTTATACAGGTACATATAAATAAATAAATATATATATATATATATATATATATATATATATATATATATATATATATATATATATATATATATATATATATATAATTTGTTTTTTTTAAATAGACACATATGTAGATGTAGAGTGTTATTAAACACACATTTGTGGCCTGAGGTACATTTTAATACGCTTCAGTGAAAAAAAAAAATTCAGATTATAATTATTAATCATTGAAAAATTGGTTCAGTTTAAAAATAAGGTTCACCCTCATTATTCAGCTGCTTATAAAATAGTACTTGATGCAGAAACTCCTATTATATAGGTTTTCTTTTTAATATAATGTACCAACTATTAATTGTGACCACAACTTAATGAAGCCACACAAGAAAAACAAGAAAAATGCATTTAAGTTTGAGTTCATAATTGTACAGAATGGAGACATACCTTGGTTATGTGTTATATATTTCAGTATTAAATCCTCACTACAGGCGCATAACTTGACTCTGAATATGACCCTGTGTTGCTGAAGCAATTGAGAATGTAAACATACCAGATTTGAAGCAGCTGAGAACATCTAGAAGTGAAACATTTGAAAGAACTTATTGGATTTAGCATTTATTCAGATGAATAATTTGTATCTCTTTCAGATGTTATAAATGGCAGGAATGTCACTTTGAAAGGATGTGCAAGTAAAAACTTCTGTGATACCTCATCATCAAGGCTGCGTTTAAGCAGCATGAATATCACCAGCAGAGAAGTATCTGTGAAGTGCTGTAAGGGGAACCTCTGTAACGGTGCTGAGAGCGTTACACTGAGTTTCTTCCTCATGCTGTTCTTCCTGCTTTCCTGTTTTCTCCTCCACTGAGCTTGTGGCTGATCAGTTCTTTGTCATTTATGAAAGTATGAAAAATATTAATCCCCTTTTGGGGAACTCAACTGATTCTCCTATTTTGTCTGTTTTGTGCTTCACTGAGAAATCCAGTTTTATTGTATCTCTATTTTTCTGTGCTTTCAAGCTATAAATACACCTCGCTTATATGGAAACAGCTGCAGATTTGAGTAATGAAGATATTTTATGATTGTATTCTGGTTAATGTATGACATGCATATTTTAAAACCTTATAAGATGAATTACGGTAATTAGGGACACCAGCTGATTTTGTTGTTATCAAATTCATTGTTGCTGTATTGCTGTAGTAGAGAAACCGCATGAGAAATCATTTCATCATTTTGAAGCCTCATTTGCATAAATCAATGCAAAATGAAGTTTCAATAATAAAAAAAAAAATACTGATAAGAAAATCAGCAAACAACTGAACTACGTGGATCTTTGTGATTGGCAGAAGGTAAAGCCGCAGGTGTGACATTGCTTTGCTCGCGTAATGCATATTTGGGACGCACTATATTTCAGGAGTGTGCGTGAGGCAAGTCTCGGGTTATGCATTTTATTTTATTAAAGCTGCTCACAAGCTTACTTCACTGAAGCATGCTTGGAGATAATGCTGAGATGAACATCAGTTTTATACTATACATTAAATAATTATGCCATAAATTTATGCCATAAATTATCCTTTATAGACAGAAATAGAGAGAAATACAGCATCCTCCCAAATTATTATAAAAATAAACATACATTTATATATAAAAAGAATAACACATATAGTGAGTGATATATTTTGACCTCAAACATACATGGATATTGTATAATTTTATTTAAAAAAAAAAAAAAAAAACTCCTGGCAGAGGCAACCAGGTTTCAGTTTGATATGTCCTGGTACTTTCATTTAAATTCATGATCTCATCAATCTTCACAAGAGCCAGAAAACACTTCTTGGCGTTCATGCAAAACACACTGTCTGCCTCTGGAAACAACAAAAGCATGTGGCAAATGAATTGTTGTTAATGTTAAGATATTTCCACAAGGGAGCAGTGAGACTCCACAAGATGGCTTGTGTGGCAGCTCAGTTTAATTGTGTAATGATGGGGGATAAATTAAATGAAAAATCTGAATAAATGAGGAAAAATGAAAAATTAAGAGTGCAGATGCTTTCCAATACGTCATTTATTTCCTTTTCATTTCCTGACTGTAAATTATTACACAACTAGAACCATAGCTGTAATAATTATATTTTAATGAACTAATATAATTATAAGCCTCAATGACAGGTCAATAATTAATCAAATAAGTAATAATTAAATTATTTGGTATGGATTTGTTAGCTCTTAGCCTTCAGTAGTTTATCAGAACAATCTGGAAATATAATTTTTCTATCAGTTTCATTTGTATGATTTTCTTTAATAAAGAAAATCTCCCTAAATTAGGGGGAAATTCAAAGGACAGAAATATGAACGGCTATTTTTGAAATGTCATTTCAATACTAACTATTTAAAAACAAACAAACAATGGTTTCCATGTAGTTCTTACAATCTTAACAATAATAAAATAAAATAAAAATAAAGGAATAGAAAAAAACGAATTCTCCAAAAATCTCCAAATTCTCCTTATTTCTGCAAAAGAAAGAAAGAAAGAAAGAAAGAAAGAATGTGACAATTGAATTAGTGCAATGTCAATTTAAACTAGTGCAATTTCACACAATGACCAAGCTCAGTGCAGTTTACTTATATACAGGTGGTTGTTAAATGAAATGAAAAATCGGAATGGAGAAAAGACAGAGAGAAGAAAAGAAGGTTTCTAATTGACGACAGCGCTTCCACTGGCGAAGCAACTAATGACAATGGCAGGTATGCGCCAACCTGCTTCTATGCACAAGCCATGAGGTCGATGGTGGTCCAGAGAGCAGAACTCTCTCTACATAGTTCCAGCATTGAGGCACAGATCGTTTTCAGCCTGTCAGAGATATCTGTGTCTGGTAAAGGCTAAATCTATCTCACTTTCTGATACTGCTGAAACCAAAGTTGAATATTGCAGCTCAACTGTTTCCCAGACATGTCTACAGACATAGTACATTTTAAAAGAGGCTTCCACTGTTTTATCAGCTCGGCTCATGTCAGCTTTGGTGACACTCCATAAAGCACGGAGAACAGCCAGACTGAAGACCGACTCTCTGCTACAGTCAGTGCCGAGGTGGCTGGCACATTGCCTTTGTCCTTCCCTGACTTCTACAGAGCCTAGACACTGATTGTGCAAATCCTGTAGTGACTCAGAG
Source organism: Pangasianodon hypophthalmus (assembly GCF_027358585.1). Classification (NCBI taxonomy): domain Eukaryota; kingdom Metazoa; phylum Chordata; class Actinopteri; order Siluriformes; family Pangasiidae; genus Pangasianodon; species Pangasianodon hypophthalmus. The sequence continues at coordinate 23,433,589 of NC_069725.1, read as the reverse complement.
ACAGCTCAGGAAGTATAAGTAGCGAATGTAAGGAAGTATAAGTAGCGAATGTAAGGTTCCAACTGTAAATACAGTACAAACAGCAGTCAACATTTACACTCATTTTGATGGGAAAATCCCTGCTCTCCACATTTTGCTTTCTCCACATTATCTACTGTGATGCTTGCAAAAAAAATGTTTCACCATATTTTCATGTTTGTTTTCATGACATCAGTATAGTGCCTCGCTGCAATAAACTCTTCAAACCTGCCCTTTTCCATCCATCCATCCATCCATCCATTCTCTGTACTGCTTATCCTGCGCAGGATCATGGGGAGCCTGGAGCTTATCCCAGGGGCCTCAGGACACACCCTGGATGGACTGGGAGGGAAACTGGAGGGCCCAGAGGAAACCCCTGAAGCATGGGGTGAACATGCAAGCTCCGTGCACACAGGGCGGAGGCGGGATTCGGACCCCTAACCCCGGAGGTGCGAGGCAAACATGCTTGATGCGTCTCGACACCATCAGATCAAATATTATATGAATTAAATCTGTATATTAAAGCCTGCACTACTGGTCATGTAATGCATCCTCTCATACGTACGCTTGTACACAGTTTAATAAGAATCAGTTACAGAAGGTTGGAGATTTTACACAGTGTGTGTGAATGAGGTAAAGGATTTATTACACTGTAGACAGTCTTTCTTTCTTTCTTTCTTTCTTTAATCACTGCTCCCCCTTACAAGGATTCAGTTGTGCAGAAAGAAACATTTCTTTTTGCGATCACAGCATGGGTTAATTCTGTATATTAAAGCATGCACTGTTTGTTAACCCTGTAGGTAAAAATCACTACATCCATGTTGATTTATAAGAAATTGTGTTAATCTAATATAATTATTTAATGCTGATTTACTATACTTTTATGTTAATTTGTCTCTTAGAATTAAGTCAATTTATCATAAGATCAACAAATGCTGGCTTCATAATCATTCCTTTTTCTGTATAAGAAGAAGCTTACTGAAACTGATATCATAATTGACATTATAATTTCATGTGAATGTAATATAGTTTGATGTCAATATATCATCATTTTAAGTTGATTTATCATTGTAGTTATATTGTAGTCTGTAAAAATGAAGCTATCGGCGTTCTGAGTGACAAGCAGAACTCCTTTTAACAAGATTATTTTTAATTTTAGCCTAAACATCATATTCTGGTATATTTCACTTGGATGTAACACTTAGTTGCATTTCAAAACTTTTTAACATTCTTCGTGTTAAAATAGTTTTTGAAATCGGTGTATAAGGAGAACAAAATCTCACAAAACAACTTACTTTGATTTCTTTTGAAGGTCACCACCATGACCCTGTCAATTCAGTGAAATGACTTTACTTCTGTACAAGTATATTGCACAATCCAAATACAAAGGATTCAGTTGTGCAGAAGGAAAACTTGGGTAATGCCTTTTATTTTTATCTTAGCGTTCACAGCTTGGGTTCATTCTGTATATTAAAGCATGCACTGTAGGCCATGCAAAGCATTTTTAAGTGTAAAAATACTACAAGGTGTCCCAAAAGTCTCCATATGTTGGGGAAATTACCACTTTTTAGCAAAATGTCTTCTAAATTTTTTCATACTTAGTTTATACATATATGTTTGTGTGTGTGTGTATGTATATATATATATATATATATATATATATATATATATATATATATATATATATATATTATATGTAATGTGGGGTTGTCCTTACTTTTTCCTCACAAGAAATTGGATTTTTTTTTAATTACATTATACAGATCATTTTTAAAAGACTTTTCTTTGGTTTTATATGTTTAGTTATATTACTTGAATCTCCCAATATTGTTAAAATGAAGATCAAATGTCCATATGTTTAACTATGTTGACACAGGCTTTCATGGGGTGTCCTAATTTTTTCACATGACTGGATTTCCCTTTTGAAACAGGAAGTCAGAGTTTTCACAACAGCCGATAGTATCTGAGATATGCCATACCCCCGCCAAACAAACTTGACAGTAGCTTAGCAAATTAAATAAATATGAAGAACAGTGTATATGCTAATGAGAGCTTTTCACCTGCTACCACAGCTAATGAGCTAATATACTGCTCCTGCTGCTACCAAACTGCTCCTGCTGCTACCATGGGGAAGAAGTGCATATGTTTTTACAGAGAAATTAACTGGACAAACACAAACATTAATGCAGTTATGAGTCAACAAATTTTATTGACAGAACTTATGTTATAAATGGCAGTACAGTGAAGTGGAAAAAGAGAATCATTTCATTTTTCTTTCTTATTTTGTAATCATGTTGTAGATAAAGCTTTAAGTGAGCTTTTTCCTCAGAGCTCAGTAGAAGAGGATGGAGGAGAGCAGAGGGATGAACATGAGGAGGAAACTCAGTGTGAAGCTCTCAGCACCGTTACACAGATTCCCCTGACAACACTTCACATTTTCAAGGGTAAGTCCTGGTACTAATGACTGAGTCAAGTCACAGATCTGCTTTGTTGCACAAGTTTTCACAGTAAACGTCTTCTTTAACAAAGTAGCTATGAGAGAGAGAGAGAGAGAGAGAGAGAGAGAGAGAGAAAACAATTGGTCTCAATCACATTTTTTGTCTTAAGTGCTTTGTTAATAGTATTTGACTCCTGGATTACGTAAACAAACCTCACACGTGTGTAGACATGATTTGCTCCTGCATAGGTAATAGATTATTAAGAATCCATAAGGTAAAGTGTTACTGGGAATATTTTTAAATGCACAGATTTGCATTATTCACCTGATGCACTGAGGCAGTAATCCAAACCTGAAGGACAGAGCCCCTTATCATATTGTTCACACTTCAGGGGATTACAGGTATAGCAGCTCAGTTCTCCAGCAGCTAAAGAGAGAAATAAAATAATAAAATCAAACTCAACATAGATGGTCACATATGTCACCAAAATGAAACCAACAATAATTATTATTTAATTCTATTGCATTTTATTGAATTATACACACACACAGAAATATGTGAAATTCTTTAGTTTTGGATAAAAGCATGTAAATGATCATGAGGATGACTAGCGACTGCTGGAGGACTGCAGAAGTTGTGAACATCCAGCTTTATTATTATGCTGGGTATTTACTCAAATTTTGAAAAAATATTGTCATTAAGTACTTCCAAAAAGGTCTTAATTTTTCCTCCTTACAATTTTTCTAGATTTGCAAAGTAATCTTTACAAATCTCGAAGGTCTCATCTTCTCATCCAGCCAGTGACTGCACACTATACATCAGTTAAGGACATGGGAATAGAACAGTATTTTTATCTTAGTGTTCACAGCTTGGGTTCATTCTGTATATTAAAGCATGCACTGTAGGCCATGCAAAGCATTTTTAAGTGTAAAAATACAATATATATATTAAATATATATGGAAGTGTATAAAATATACCCAGTGTATAAAATATATTATATATACACATACACACATATTTCCCAGATAGGCTTTAAGAACGCCTTTGAGAAAAGAAGAACGTATTGAAATCATTCTCATGGCTGAACCGGGAAGCTGTCATAAGGTTGCAGTGGACATGTAATTAATGGACATGTAATGCATAACACCAGATGTGTTAACACAAGTTCATCATGAGCAGGAGAGACGACTCTGTGTGTGTTTAAAAAGACAAGGCAATCATGTAGAGGAGGTTTTCTAAATAAAGTTACACTTGGCTAAAAAGTGTTAATTTCCACTATTGATGGAGACTTTTGGGACACCCTGTTTTTCCTGCCACTGTATACGTCTCTCTTTATCTCTCTCTCTCTCACACACACACACACACACACACGAACACACACAAATGAGATTTCTTACCTTTGGGTAAAAGCATGCAGATGAACACAAGAGTCACTAGCGGCCTCATTGCTGGTGGAGTGCAGAAGAGTGAAGTTGTGAAGATGATGCAGCTTGTCCTGAGAGAGCGATCTGACTTCCAGTTTTATTAGTGTGCAGTGGGGGAGGAGGTTTGTGCACAGAGGGAGGGATTTATTGTATCATTGCCTACGCCTGTCAATTCTTTTAAATAACTTTATCAACTGCAATCATTATAGTTCTTCAGAATCTTTGGCCTAAGAGAGCACAGAATTGAACTTTTCTATAATCTGCTTGTGTGAAACAACTTAAATCTGCTTTATTTTTTACCTTAGAAAAGGTAATTAACAATACTCAAGTGTAAAGTCTCTCTCAAAACCACAACTCTGTCTCGTCTATATATCCTGTGTAATTTTTCCATTACTGTGAGCTTTATATCCTGATTCAACAAAACAACCTAAAAACGCTAAAATGTGCAGGACAGGGGGCACTCGAGGCCAGTGTTGGGGACCAGCGATACTGAGGCTCAAAGAGCCATGTATAGTGCTGTATAATAAGGCTGCTTTATGGGCCTCTTCCACTGGACTGATGCATTTCTTAATCTGGTTTTCATTTCTAATGTCAATTCGTTTACAGAGGTTTGTTTACAAACACTAATTAGACAAAGGCAGGACATCACACACATACACACACACACACACACACACACAGTAATTTCACTGCAGCATACTGTCTAAGCAAAAAAATAAAATAAAATCAAGAATCTTCACGATCAAGAATCAAGAATCTTGTTGGAATCAGCAGATTAGTGCACATGAAATGCCTCTTGCCAGTCTCGTTTTTACTTTCATGTTCAGGGAAGAAGTTTAAGAAGAAACGTAAACTATGCATAAAGATGTGGCTGGGAAACGCGGACGTTGTTCCCTAATCTTGTTCCGCAGTTCATTGGATGGTCCACTACGTATGCAAAGTGCTTATCTGTCTCTGATCTTTTTTCCCCCACTTTCTTTTCCTATTTCCTGTTATTATAGTCATAGAGCTCTACTGATGCTCTACACAAGGGCATAGAATTTAGTAGGGACTCTAGCAATATCCAGCGACTGCTGAATTGTCCCTAGCAAAAATTTTGATCAAACAATTAAAAGATGTTTATGTATATAACCACTGTTGTCCGTCGATGTCTTGTGGTTTTTATTTATTTATTTTTATTTAACCTTTATTGAACCAGGAAAAGTATCATTGAGATTAAGGATCTCTTTTACAAGAGCTTCTTGGCCATGACAGGCAGCAGCACAATTTGTGGTACACAAACAGTAAACAGATCTCATTGTCTACTATGAGTCCTGTCTCGCTAACCCACGTCGTTAATAGGACTGGCTTTGTCGTTTCTTTCTAACATGTGAGAGGCTGTAGCTACAGCTGGTTGTACGAAGCACCAAAGCTCTGTCAACTAGATGTGCCTCATGCAGGCTACTGGTAAATGAGGAAGGCAAGATCCTTATACCAACAGTTCTGTTCTGTGCACAAAGATACAGGACAAATCACGTTTCATATTGATTCAGAGACAGTGCATTTTTCCAATACGTGACAATCCCCTATTAACAGGACGAGTGGCAAGCCTAAACGTTAGTTTGTGTGTGTGTGTGTGTGTGTGTGTGTTTGGCAATTAGGCTAATTTGGTGATATGCTGAGTCAGGATTAGAAGCTACTTTACAACAAGTGTAAGTCACTTAAAATATTTTCTCAGTTGCTAGATGTGTAGAGTCAACAATAAAGATAATAATACTTAACTAAGCCATAAATGTTTTTCCAGACTGTTCATATGGCATGCATCAGTGTGTTATTTTATCAGGAGACAGAAGCAGTCCTGCCAGGTAGTAGCTCAGACAGAGCAGGAAGAGATTCGGTGGAGAGGCAGGGTCACAGGTGAGGCCTAGGCTTGTAACAATGTGATTATAAGAGTAAATGTAGATATTTGTTTTGTATTACAATGAGGTTGCACTGGTGTACTAAGAGCTCTATTAACCACTCAGTCATACATGGTTTTAATAATGTGGGCATGAATACTGTACTATGTATATAAAATATATTAAATAAGTGGTTACTAGCTTCATCAGTGTGTAGATGTATTTTTCACATGCAGTAGTGGATACAGGGTGGCTAATTGCATACTGTGGTGTATTTCTAAGGAAACTGATCCAGCTGTAGACAGCAATAGACAGAGTGCACTCCCAAGTCACCTGAGGAGCATTACAGAACAGACTTCTATAAAATGCTAGATAGTGTTGATGTTCAGTTTAAGGACAAGTTCAACCAACCAGATCTAGATGTCTCGCAGAAGCTAGAGGAAACTCTACTGACTGGAGAAGTGAATGATTGTTGATGGGAACCCAGAACTGAACAGGGAGAATCACAAAGTCCAACTAGCCATGTTTCAGTCCAAAAACACTTTCACATCTAGTACTGAAGTGGCTAATATCATGAGAGGAATGGCAGGTGAAGTGAGAGGCCTGTTTGATCAAGTTGAAACCCTTGTCAGGCTGCTTTTATTCATACCAGTCTCATCAGCTGAGGCCGAAAGGAGTTTCAGTGCTCTCAGGAGACTGAAAACATGGCTCAGAACAACAATGACACAAGTGAGACTGAACAATATTGCTGTGTGCCATGTCCAGCAGGACAAACTGGACAACACTGATGTGAAACAAATATGCCAACAGCTCATTTCTCTTAAAGTAGGCATGTGTTTGGCTTCTTCAAATAGCAGGGAACAAAACAGTGGACACTGAGCTGTGTGTGTTTAGGGTGCAGATATAATTAACAGTATTTTTTATGTTTATGTGACAGTATGAATGAGGTAAGTGGTGGTGATTGACGCTTGCGACCACCAATCAGTGACGAGTGCTTCCTATTTTAGAGCGGGTTGGGTGCAGCCTGTGATGCGTCACGTCCGGATCCTCCCCATTCTGTTTATTGACTATGGTTTCAGCTTGTCTCTTCATCTGTGCGTGTCTCCTTCGGTTGCTTCAAATAGTGGAGTTGGTGAGTGTCCTCCTTTCAGTTTAGCAGCGGGTTATATGAAGGCTGTGTATCCTGGCCTGTGAACGGATCATAAAGCATATTTGTCCTCGTTGGATTCTCCCTTTCGTTCTGGGAGATTGTTGTTGCCGCGCTGCAAGAACGCTGTTACCTCGCAACTAATAAAAGGGGATTGCTGCTGCTGTCTGGTTTCTTCCTTTTTATTTTTAGTTTATTTAATTTATTTGTTTTATCTCGGGGCGGAGGATCGTCTATTTGATTATTGGAGCTGGCGTACAGACCTGTCGTCGCTCCCTACGAGTCGTGTTTTCCTCGTAGTTTGAATTGAGTTTGTTTTTCTTCCTTTTTTTTTGAATATTTGTATTTGTATATTGTAGTTTCATTTGACTGGTTTCTGTTATAAGATTTATCTATTTTGTTTTTGATTTTCTTTCAGGAGCTGGGGATCCACGGGTGGTGGTGGCTGCTTCAGCGTTTGCCGTGGGACACTTTTGAAGTGTTTGGGTGTGTGAACTGAGTGCACGGTGGGGTGTGTGGAAGTGTGTGTTTGGATAAATAGGGCTGGTGATCACTCCTGTGGGTAACCTCAGCCCTGTAGGTTGGTCTATTTGTGTTTATTGAACTGTCATGTGAGAGTGAGCTGCTAGGAGTGGCACTTTATCACTGTGGCTATTTTAAGCAATTTTTCTATCTTGTTGAATTCATTGTGAATAATTTTTTTTTATTTTTATACGATACCTACGTTTCCTGCCTACCTTTTTTTTTATAAGAGAAGCGAACCTGTGTGACCTAATAATAAACTTTGGGGTTTATTTCTATTTCCTGGGTGAAAATCCCCCAGGAGGCGTAGTCGAATCTTCTACAAGTAGATGAACTTGGGCTTGTGTGTTAAAACCTGTACTGCACTCGTCCACCACATTCAGAAGTAAATACATAGTTACAGATCACTGGTTTCAAAATCTTCAGCTTCCAGGGGGCTCTGCAGACTGCTTCACGTCCCCACCAATGTCAAAATCAAACCTACACCTTTGGCTCTACACTCCAAGGAATTAGACATAAAAACAAAACAAAATGCTTCACTTGATCAGCAGGTACTACTCTGTGCCCAAACCCAGCAAACAAGCTGCTTTTTTCATCTGATTCCTTTGCTTATCCAAAACAGTCTTCAGAACAATTTATCTCTGCCCAGTTTTATTTTAGGATAATTTGCATAATATATGAAAGTTACTTTTGTGAACTAATCCTAGGATTTTTGACCTTTTGAACTCAGTGTCAATCTACCCAGGAGCATGTGAACCTGAATAATTACCGAAAACATGTTGAGATTTCTGAATAATATGGCCACCAGTAATATGGCAAAGTTTAGGGTGTGGTCATCCGTAGGGGTGGCATTAAGGTCAAATAACTTGTTCTCAGGAACTGTAAGTCCTAATGATCTGAAATTTGGCATAGTGCATATCTGTGTCATTGATGATGATCTGATGACTCAAAAACGTGGCTGCCATCAGCCAATCATATTTCAGCAGATATTTAACAGGGTTAATGTTAACCTATTGTCATGAAATTTAAATGCTAGGTTCCTCTAGGGACACACTAGTAAGCTGTGCAAATTGGACATTTATTGTGAATAAAATTGTTATTGCATAAAAATGAAAGCAGTATGATAAAAGTTAGAGATAAAATGATAAAAAGGGAGATACAAGTTGAATAAAGTTGAGGAATATGTAGTTTAGTAGTATTAGAATATATTAGGCACTGGATGCTTAATATCTGATTGGCCTCTCAGCTAAATACATCATGTGCAGGAGTGAAATATCTAGTGATTATTGACTCGAGTCTCTCTCTTGACACTTGACACTAGATTATATTAATAGGAAAGTCTTTTTTTCGCACCTCAGGAACATTGGTAGGCTAAGAAATATATGTCATTACAGGCTTTCATGGGGTGTCCTATTTTTTTCACATGACTAGATTTCCCTTTTGAAACAGGAAGTCAGAGTTTTCACAACAGCCGATAGTATCTGAGATATGCCATACCCCCGCCAAACAAACTTGACAGTAGCTTAGCAAATTAAATAAATATGAAGAACAGTGTATATGCTAATGAGAGCTTTTCACCTGCTACCACAGCTAATGAGCTAATATACTGCTTCTGCTGCTACCAAACTGCTCCTGCTGCTACCATGGGGAAGAAGTGCATATGTTTTTACAGAGAAATTAACTGGACAAACACAAACATTAATGCAGTTATGAGTCAACAAATTTTATTGACAGAACTTATGTTATAAATGGCAGTACAGTGAAGTGGAAAAAGAGAATCATTTCATTTTTCTTTCTTATTTTGTAATCATGTTGTAGATAAAGCTTTAAGTGAGCTTTTTCCTCAGAGCTCAGTAGAAGAGGATGGAGGAGAGCAGAGGGATGAACATGAGGAGGAAACTCAGTGTGAAGCTCTCAGCACCGTTACACAGATTCCCCTGACAACACTTCACATTTTCAAGGGTAAGTCCTGGTACTAATGACTGAGTCAAGTCACAGATCTGCTTTGTTGCACAAGTTTTCACAGTAAACGTCTTCTTTAACAAAGTAGCTATGAGAGAGAGAGAGAGAGAGAGAGAGAGAGAGAGAGAAAACAATTGGTCTCAATCACATTTTTTGTCTTAAGTGCTTTGTTAATAGTATTTGACTCCTGGATTACGTAAACAAACCTCACACGTGTGTAGACATGATTTGCTCCTGCATAGGTAATAGATTATTAAGAATCCATAAGGTAAAGTGTTACTGGGAATATTTTTAAATGCACAGATTTGCATTATTCACCTGATGCACTGAGGCAGTAATCCAAACCTGAAGGACAGAGCCCCTTATCATATTGTTCACACTTCAGGGGATTACAGGTATAGCAGCTCAGTTCTCCAGCAGCTAAAGAGAGAAATAAAATAATAAAATCAAACTCATCATAGATGGTCACATATGTCACCAAAATGAAACCAACAATAATTATTATTTAATTCTGGTTCATTTTATTGAATTATACACACACACAGAAATATGTGAAATTCTTTAGTTTTGGATAAAAGCATGTAAATGATCATGAGGATGACTAGCGACTGCTGGAGGACTGCAGAAGTTGTGAACATCCAGCTTTATTATTATGCTGGGTATTTACTCAAATTTTGAAAAAATATTGTCATTAAGTACTTCCAAAAAGGTCTTAATTTTTCCTCCTTACAATTTTTCTAGATTTGCAAAGTAATCTTTACAAATCTCGAAGGTCTCATCTTCTCATCCAGCCAGTGACTGCACACTATACATCAGTTAAGGACATGGGAATAGAACAGTATTTTTATCTTAGTGTTCACAGCTTGGGTTCATTCTGTATATTAAAGCATGCACTGTAGGCCATGCAAAGCATTTTTAAGTGTAAAAATACAATATATATATTAAATATATATGGAAGTGTATAAAATATACCCAGTGTATAAAATATATTATATATACACATACACACATATTTCCCAGATAGGCTTTAAGAACGCCTTTGAGAAAAGAAGAACGTATTGAAATCATTCTCATGGCTGAACCGGGAAGCTGTCATAAGGTTGCAATGGACATGTAATTAATGGACATGTAATGCATAACACCAGATGTGTTAAAACAAGTTCATCATGAGCAGGAGAGACGACTCTGTGCGTGTTTAAAAAGACAAGGCAATCATGCAGAGGAGGTTTTCTAAATAAAGTTACACTTGGCTAAAAAGTGTTAATTTCCACTATTGATGGAGACTTTTGGGACACCCTGTTTTTCGTGCCACTGTATACGTCTCTCTTTATCTCTCTCTCTCTCACACACACACACACACACACACACACACACACGAACACACACAAATGAGATTTCTTACCTTTGGGTAAAAGCATGCAGATGAACACAAGAGTCACTAGCGGTCTCATTGCTGGTGGAGTGCAGAAGAGTGAAGTTGTGAAGATGATGCAGCTTGTCCTGAGAGAGCGATCTGACTTCCAGTTTTATTAGTGTGCAGTGGGGGAGGAGGTTTGTGCACAGAGGGAGGGATTTATTGTATCATTGCCTACGCCTGTCAATTCTTTTAAATAACTTTATCAACTGCAATCATTATAGTTCTTCAGAATCTTTGGCCTAAGAGAGCACAGAATTGAACTTTTCTATAATCTGCTTCTGTGAAACAACTTAAATCTGCTTTATTTTTTACCTTAGAAAAGGTAATTAACAATACTCAAGTGTAAAGTCTCTCTCAAAACCACAACTCTGTCTCGTCTATATATCCTGTGTAATTTTTCCATTACTGTGAGCTTTATATCCTGATTCAACAAAACAACCTAAAAACGCTAAAATGTGCAGGAGAGGGGGCACTCGAGGCCAGTGTTGGGGACCAGCGATACTGAGGCTCAAAGAGCCATGTATAGTGCTGTATAATAAGGCTGCTTTATGGGCCTCTTCCACTGGACTGATGCATTTCTTAATCTGGTTTTCATTTCTAATGTCAATTCGTTTACAGAGGTTTGTTTACAAACACTAATTAGACAAAGGCAGGACATCACACACATACACACACACACACACACACACACAGTAATTTCACTGCAGCATACTGTCTAAGCAAAAAAATAAAATAAAATCAAGAATCTTCACGATCAAGAATCAAGAATCTTGTTGGAATCAGCAGATTAGTGCACATGAAATGCCTCTTGCCAGTCTCGTTTTTACTTTCATGTTCAGGGAAGAAGTTTAAGAAGAAACGTAAACTATGCATAAAGATGTGGCTGGGAAACGCGGACGTTGTTCCCTAATCTTGTTCCGAAGTTCATTGGATGGTCCACTACGTATGCAAAGTGCTTATCTGTCTCTGATCTTTTTTCCCCCACTTTCTTTTCCTATTTCCTGTTATTATAGTCATAGAGCTCTACTGATGCTCTACACAAGGGCATAGAATTTAGTAGGGACTCTAGCAATATCCAGCGACTGCTGAATTGTCCCTAGCAAAAATTTTGATCAAACAATTAAAAGATGTTTATGTATATAACCACTGTTGTCCGTCGATGTCTTGTGGTTTTTATTTATTTATTTTTATTTAACCTTTATTGAACCAGGAAAAGTATCATTGAGATTAAGGATCTCTTTTACAAGAGCTTCTTGGCCATGACAGGCAGCAGCACAATTTGTGGTACACAAACAGTAAACAGATCTCATTGTCTACTATGAGTCCTGTCTCGCTAACCCACGTCGTTAATAGGACTGACTTTGTCATTTCTTTCTAACATGTGAGAGGCTGTAGCTACAGCTGGTTGTACGAAGCACCAAAGCTCTGTCAACTAGATGTGCCTCATGCAGGCTACTGGTAAATGAGGAAGGCAAGATCCTTATACCAACAGTTCTGTTCTGTGCACAAAGATACAGGACAAATCACGTTTCATATTGATTCAGAGACAGTGCATTTTTCCAATACGTGACAATCCCCTATTAACAGGACGAGTGGCAAGCCTAAACGTTAGTTTGTGTGTGTGTGTGTGTGTGTGTGTGTGTTTGGCAATTAGGCTAATTTGGTGATATGCTGAGTCAGGATTAGAAGCTACTTTACAACAAGTGTAAGTCACTTAAAATATTTTCTCAGTTGCTAGATGTGTAGAGTCAACAATAAAGATAATAATACTTAACTAAGCCATAAATGTTTTTCCAGACTGTTCATATGGCGTGCATCAGTGTGTTATTTTATCAGGAGACAGAAGCAGTCCTGCCAGGTAGTAGCTCAGACAGAGCAGGAAGAGATTCGGTGGAGAGGCAGGGTCACAGGTGAGGCCTAGGCTTGTAACAATGTGATTATAAGAGTAAATGTAGATATTTGTTTTGTATTACAATGAGGTTGCACTGGTGTACTAAGAGCTCTATTAACCACTCAGTCATATATGCTTTTAATAATGTGGGCATGAATACTGTACTATGTATATAAAATATATTAAATAAGTGGTTACTAGCTTCATCAGTGTGTAGATGTATTTTTCACATGCAGTAGTGGATACAGAGTGGCTAATTGCATACTGTGGTGTATTCCTAAGGAAACTGATCCAGCTGTAGACAGCAATAGACAGAGTGCACTCCCAAGTCACCTGAGGAGCATTACAGAACAGACTTCTATAAAATGCTAGATATTGTTGATGTTCAGTTTAAGGACAAGTTCAACTAACCAGATCTAGATGTCTTGCAGAAGCTAGAGGAAACTCTACTGACTGGAGAAGTGAATGATTGTTGATGGGAACCCAGAACTGAACAGGGAGAATCACAAAGTCCAACTAGCCATGTTTCAGTCCAAAAACACTTTCACATCTAGTACTGAAGTGGCTAATATCATGAGAGGAATGGCAGGTGAAGTGAGAGGCCTGTTTGATCAAGTTGAAACCCTTGTCAGGCTGCTTTTATTCATCTCAGACTCATCAGTGGCCACTGAGCTGTGTGTGTTTAGGGTGCAGATATAATTAACAGTATTTTTTATGTTCAGATGTAAATACATAGTTACAGATCACTGGTTTCAAAATCTTCAGCTTCCAGGGGGCTCTGCAGACTGCTTCATGTCCCCACCAATGTCAAAATCAAACCTACACCCTTGGCTCTACACTCCAAGGAATTAGACATACAAACAAAACAAAACACTTCACTTGATCAGCAGGTACTATTCTGTGCCCAAACCCAGCAAACAAGCTGCTTTTTTCATCTGATTCCTTTGGTTATCCAAAACAGTCTTCAGAACAATTTATCTCTGCCCAGTTTTATTTTAGGATAAATTGCATAATATATGAAAGTTACTTTTGTGAACTAATCCTAGGATTTTTGACCTATGTTCATAAACTCAGTGTCAATCTACCCAGGAGCATGTGAACCTGAACAATTACCAAAAACATGTTGAGATTTATAAATAATATGGCCACCAGTAATATGGCAAAGTTTGGGGTGTGGTCATCTGTAGGGGTGGCATTAAGGTCAAATAACTTTTTCTCAGGAACTGTAAGTCCTAATGATCTGAAATTTGGCATAGTACATATCTGTGTCATTGATGATGATCTGATGACTCAAAAACGTGGCTGCCATCAGCCAATCATATTTCAGCAGATATTTAACAGGGTTAATGTTAACCTATTGTCATGAAATTTAAATGCTAGGTTCCTCTAGGGACACACTAGTAAGCCGTGCAAATTGGACATTTATTGTGAATAAAATTGTTATTGCATAAAAATGAAAGCAGTATGATAAAAGTTAGAGAAAAATGATAAAAAGGGAGATACAAGTTGAATAAAGTTGAGGAATATGTAGTTTAGTAGTATTAGAATATATTAGGCACTGGATGCTTAATATCTGATTGGCCTCTCAGCTAAATACATCATGTGCAGGAGTGAAATATCTAGTGATTATTGACTTGAGTCTCTCTCTTGACACTTGACACTAGATTATATTAATAGGAAAGTCTTTTTTTCGCACCTCAGGAACATTGGTAGGCTAAGAAATATATGTCATTACATGATGCAGAAAAACTAGTCCATGCTTTTATTAGCTCTAGATTGGACAGTTGTAACACCTTGCTGTCTGGATGTTTCAGTAGGTGCATAAACAAACTCTGTTCAGTCCTTACTAGACCCAACAGTTTGATAATACCACCCCTATTTTATCCACATTGCTCCATAAAGCTGCTATATGCTGTAAATGTGAATGTAAATGTGAATAAGCGTTTTTGGTTTTGTAGACAAGCATCTGTATTTTAAATAAGGTGATTGTTGCTACAGGACGCCAGGGGAGTGGTCTGAGGTTTGCCACTGCAGTTCTCACATCATTTTTAAACACCATGCACACAAGCACAGTGGTTAACTAATTTTTCCACATTTCTTCTTAGTTTACTAACTTCTCATTTTTAAAACAAAAAAAATCATCTACTTTTAAGTGGTGTGTTCTGTCAGTACATGTTTGTGTCCGCTTCACCATCTCCCAAGATAACAGTGAGACCCAAGACTGATACATTGTGTCTGAAATGGCAATATACCACAAATAACACTAAAAAACAAACTAAAGAAACAAACTAAAAAAAAAAATCTAAATCAGCACAAAGAAATAATTATGTCTGTAATTTATTGTATATTATAAGGCTTTAAGTGAGCTGCTTCATAAGATGCTCTGGTAAATGCTGTAATGTAATGAAAATGTAAATGTGAATGAGTGTTTTTTTGGCTTTGTAGGCAAGCATCAGAGTTTAAAATCTAATGTGTGTGGCTGCAGGAAGCCAACAGGAAAGAGATGGTAGCAGTCTCTGTTTTGAGGTTTCAGTTTTCACACTATGCTTAACCACTGATCTTTCGTTCTCTACTTTTAATTTTGAAGTGTGTCAATCTGTAGTGCTCTTCCTCTGAATACCAAACTTATAACTTATAACAAACACTAAACTTATGGTTTTGTCATCGGTCATTTTATGTCATTTGTACTTTGTTTGGACAATGTGTGCTTAATTTATCTACTTTTATTTTTTCCTCCTAAGGCATTTTGGGGTAAACAAATTATAGAGTAAATACCTTGTTCACAGTCATTACATTCACAAATGTATTTCACATGAGCTTTCTCAGTCACTGCTGATGATGTCTTATTGGTGTGTGTGGGTGTGTGTGTGTGTGTGTGTGTGTGTGTGTGTGTGTGTGTGTGTGAAAAATATCAGCCTAAATCATACATGAGTGTCACTGACTGGCTGCATGAATATAAATGCATATAACACCTAAAAACATTCAATTACTCATTCTTGAGATATCGCGATAACGGACAGACACCTGGATGGACAGATGCACAGAGTAATGGATGGACAGAAGGACGGATGGATGGATGGCCAGACAACCTGAACATAATGTCTCTACCACTCAGTGGTGGCGGCATTAAAAAAAGACCTATGAGGTAGACAAACTCTTGAAAAACTTGTTGAAAAACTCTTAAGACGGAACAAAGACTTCAAAAACAGTCAGTAAAGCACTGTGGTTAGAACATTTATTTTTGTTAAAATTGTTATTGCATAAAAATTAAAGCAGTATGAAAGAGGGATGGGCTAACATGTCTCACATACATTACACAACATTAAATGTAACTATAAATGGATAAAACATACATCTTGTTCTTTAAGTAATAAAAACAATTCATTGTGGGCAAATTGCTGTGGTATAAGAGGAATAAAACACTTAAAGACTTTCTTTAATAGGAGAATAATCACACCACCCCCTTGCTGATTAGCACACAGTGGTGATGGATCTGGAGCCGAGGAACATTTGCCATGAGGTGGGATTTCACTTATTGTTAGAGAAGACCTGATGATGTATAAAGATGGAATCACAACAAATGAACTCCAGCCTTTTATTCTCAAATGAGCAATGGCTGGAAGACGCACAGCCAAAAACACACCAATGAACATGCTCTTGGTGGAGGACAGGGGTCAGCATGGGCACTCTGATCGGTCTGCAGCTACGCAGCCCCACGCACAGTAAACTGCGATGCACTGTGTGTTCTGACGCCTTTCTAACCCTTTTCAGCAGTTTATGCTACAGTAGCTCCTCTGTGGGATCGGCCCAGACGGGCTAGCCTTCGCTCCCCACGCATGTCAGTGAGCCTTGGGTGTCCATGACCCTATCGCCGGTTCACCGGTTGTCCTTCCTTGGACCACTTTTGGTAGGTACTAACCACTGCATACCGGGAACACCCCACAAGACCTGCTGTTTTGGCGATGCTCTGACCCAGTCATCTAGCCATCACCATTTGGCCCTTGACAAAGTCTCTCAGATCCTTATGCTTGCCCATTCTTCCTGCTTCCAACACATCAACTTCGAGAACTGACTGTTCACTTGCTTAAATATGCTCTGGTAAATGCTGTAATGTAATGAAAATGTAAATGTGAATGAGTGTTTTTTTGGCTTTGTAGGCAAGCATCAGAGTTTAAAATCTGATGTGTGTGACTGTGCTTAACCACTGCTCTTTTGTTCTCTTCTTTTAATTTCAAGTGTGTCAATCCAAACATGGTAAACAGAAAATAAAAACACTAAACTTATGGTTTTGTCATCTGTCATTTTATGCAATTTGTACTTTGTTTGGACAATGTGTGCTTAATTTATCTACTTTTATTTTTTCCTCAAAGGCATTTTGGGATAATCAAATTATAGAGTAAATACCTTGTTCACTGTGATTATTTTCCTATGGATAGATTGGATGCCTTGCCATTGCGCTTGAAGACCTTTTCAAAGCACGACCAATAAGATGGCACTCTTTTTTCTTGTGTCTTTTCCAAAAGACAATCAAAAGCATTTAGATATGAAGATTTAGATGCTGGATTTACAAGTCTTTTGACTCTGTATTTATAAACATGAACAAAAAAAAAGCATGTATTCATAAGCTATAAAAAAAGATATAAAAAATGTAACTAAGGGGTAAAGTACTAATGTTGTTAATTGTCAAATGTTGTCAGTTTAGTTTTTTATACATATCTTTGTTTATGCTCGTGAATGCATATGTTTTTGTTCATATTTATAAGTACAAAGTCAAAAGACATTGTGCGAGTGGATCTATGCACTGGAAATATACTAAATAACAAAAGCAAAATATCATATACTGTAATACTTTCTGAATACTTGCTGTATTTCCCAACACTGTAAATATAGGATGTTGCAAATTTTGCTCAGTTGTGCAGTAAATCTCTAGCCCATGCACCTCCACCACTCAGAATTATGCTAAGCTTGAAACGTATAAAATAATAAAACTGTTTATATGAGGTCCACAGTTACAGAATTGAGCTATATAATCACTTTATCATCATCATTCTTTGGTTAATGTATGACCCAAGTCCAAGCTGTTCACTATAAAACCATTCCCTATACTGTGGACTCAGTTATTCAGAATCTCTGCTGCTTTTATCACAGCGACAGTTTCTCAAATCCACCGATGATGAAGTGGCAGCTCACTTCCATAATCATCTGTCTGTCTTTCTCCAAAGGTACAGAGTATTTCTCTGCAAAATTTGTGTAGTGTGTTATAATGTTTACTGTGTTTACTTATCATTTCTATAGTAACAGCTCATTCACACTGACATGTAAGATAAATGCTCCACAGATATAAACTGACATAAACATGATTTACTCGTCTTTCTAGATTTTCACTATTTCACTAGAGTTTTACTATAATTTATGACAAGGATACCTCTTTTTCTAACATGCTGTCTGACAGGACGTTTCATTTGTTATTTTGACCAAATGTCCTTTGTCAGTAAATTGGATTTCAGAAGTTTGTTCCAGGATGTTGAACAATCTGCATGCAGTTTTAATACTGTGTGTGATGTTGGTGTATGGAGGAAAGGCTTTATTGTACAACTACAAAATGCTCTAATTTCATTGTCAATTTGACAGAAATCTATTTAGACCTGCCAATTCTTTGAAATGAATCTTCTACTCTCAGATACAGACCTTACAGTGGTTTATAATCTCAGACTGTTCTGTGTTGTTCAGGCCATGAAAATGAAAAGTCATCAACAAATCCACTGAATTAAAGCCGAAGTAAGAATAGAGGCACTGTCTCTCTCTTTACATTAGAGTTTTGCCATGTAGCATCTGTCCAGGTGTCTTGAATAATTTTAAAATTAAAATTAAATTCTATGCAAAATAGTCAAGAAGCTGTAAAGCAACAAATCCAAACCACTGGCTCAAACGATCCTTCTGGTCGATCCTATGATGCACATGGGCCGACGTTTTTTCAGTTCCCCATTCACAACACTGGTGCAGTTACTACTCATTTACTGTTTGATGCACAAAAATGGAAGAAAATCTTATACCATGGTTTCATCTAACCTTGACATATGTGACCTTTTATTAAATGTGTATATATGCAAGATAATACAAGAAAAGCACAAATTCCCTGTTCAGAGATGTGCAGCATAAAAAGTGGACATTCTAAAATATTTAACATAAAAAAGATTGCTGCTTACTAAAGCAATGACCACTCAACATCGAATCTGTCAAATCTCTACCTTGTCATAAACACCATCCACTGCACAAAGGACATGAAAATATTCAAAAAGGAACACAATCATTTTCATGTTGTGCATTTTCATCTTCCTGTTATAATGTTAAAATTATAAATACCAATTTTTTTCTCACGCTTTACTGACACAGAGAAAGATGCGTGGTCATGATAAGCATTATAATGTTTCCTGTTGGTGTCAGATTGTGTTACTGTTTGGCTGAAGATGCTGCAACATGTCAGTCTGTGTGAGAATGTCTTACCTATTATTATTATTATTATTATTATTATTATTATTATTATTATTATTATGAATCGTTGACACAATTTCATCCTTTTTTCAGTTAATAAAATAACTCTTTTTTCATAATTTAGTCAATATTACACACATTTTTTTATAATCACTAATCTCTCCAGTGATGCTATGTGAATGGCAACAATGGAAGAATCACTTATGAGTTCTCTAAAAAAGGGATTAAAACTTTTCAGACTTTCATAAATGATGAAGCAGTGAGAGAACTGATGATACAGCCACAAGCTCAGTGGAAGAGGAAAGAGGAAAGCAGGAAGAACATCATGAGGAAGAAACTGTGTAACGCTCTCAGCGCTGTTACAGAGGTTCCCCTTACAGCACTTCACAGATACTTCTATGTCGCTGATGTTCATGCTGCTTAAACGCAGGCTTGATGGAAAGATATCACATATGCTTTTACTTGCACATCCTTTCACATTGAGCTTTTTTCCATTCGTAACATCTGAAAGAGACACAAGTTATTTATCTGAATAAATGTGGAATCGAATGAAAGTACTTTCAAATATTTCCCTTTTAAATGTTCTCATTTGCCTCAAATCAGATCATTTTACTGTCAAGTACTTCAGCAGCACAGAGTCGTATTCAGAGTTGAGTTATGCGCTCATAGTGACGATTTAATACTGAAATACATGCATGAATTATGAATTGGTATTCATAAAGTTTTTTACACATGATTCTGAACTTAAGTGCGTATTATTGCTTAAATATCACTTAAATGTTTAATGTCAATAAATGTATATGTATTTACATAACTACACTTCTGTTCTGTGTGTATTATTGAAGTGGCCAAAAAAGTCAATAAAAAATTATTAAATGGTTAAATATCAACTATTTGTATGGTAGTTACACTCCAGGCCTAGTGGGAATGTGTATGTGGTTTCCAGTATGCAGATGAACTCCGTGCATCAGTGGCATTTTTAGGATTATAGGTTGCAGAGATGAAGATATTCAGCTGATGCAGCGATCTTCATCTCCTTCACAGCTCACTGTTCCTGAGCAGCCGTTAGCATCACAGCTGTAACACATTCTCCCATTGGAAGCCTGCTCTAGAAGAACTTAACACAGAAATAAAATCAAACAAACTGCTCACTGTGTCTCAAACGTCACCAAGAATTACTGCAATAATATCTATAACTATACTTTGTTGATATACTATAATCTACTGTAATCAGATTACAAAATTCAAAAACGCCTTATGACTTATCAGGCATACAACAAAGAGGAACTGCCAAAGATAAAATAGAAAGATTTTAATGTGAAATAAAAGAGATTAATTCATTATTTTCCTAATATTAATATCCAAGTAATTTTATGAGACCGATTACTTAAAGAAACGTACAGCCATCACCATTATTAAGTACTAAGTATATACATTTCTGGTGACCCGTTTTGAAGATAGTTGACTTGGCTTTTGATTTTATCTTTTGATAGCAATAAGTTGCACCATTTTAAAATCACCAACACTATGAAAATCATTTAGCATTTAAGGCAGATCTAAGAGATCCCTTCCTGCACTGTTGAAGTCCTTGCAGAGGCATTAATACTCTGTTGATTATTAACACTTTATTAGCATAAGTGAAATCCTTTCCTGCAGTGCTCCATCAGTGCAGAGGCATTATGTTGCTAAGGTATCCAGTGCTTTATTAATCTGTCATAATTAGCTAAGCTAGGTGTGCATACCCTGTGAGTTAGCCCTCAGTGTGCAGTGTACTGTTTGCTGGCAGTTTGTTGCATTGTGTTGGAGTCTAGCTTGTGATGTTTACTTTGAGGCGTGTCATTGGAACCATCACATTTGTATCGATGTCTGCCGGCCACACCTGGTAGCCAGCGTAGTGGTGCACAAGCATTAGCCGTACTTGGGCAGCAGTGGAACAGTCCCATGGACCAGATTTCCCTCAATAACTTCCTTAGTCAGCTTATTTGTCTTTCAGGGGCTAAACCACACGTTCAGCAGAACGTAGTTGGGCCTCCTTGGGGCTCAGTGGTGCTGACCAGACAGCTGAGTCCACCTGCAAAAAATGTCCACCATCCCACGAAGCTACAGCTTTTGGCTGGCTTTGAGTCAGTAGATCACCTGGTCCCCAAAGAGGAGTCCATACAGGTGCCTCCCTCTTTGCGGATTGACCAGGCCGCACCTTTAACCACCTTTTTAGGACATAAGGGACTTTCATCTGAACATGCTTCACTCTAGTCTTCCAACTCTCCCCTTTACTTCTCACCTCCCTGGGACTATCGCTCTTCTTCTGTTCGTCCTTCTCTCAGAGGGTCAGAGGTTCACCTCAGTGATCGTGGGAAGCATTACCATGACACCCATGAAGAGCATCATTCATACACTAGGTTAAAGCACAAGATTTTTTGATTTTATTAATTTATCTTCAGGAGAAAAAGACTCGACAGCTAGACACAGTTGATGGATGCTCAAGATAACGTTTCCTGTTGATGTGACAGTATGGTTCTGTTGCAGCTTGTCAGTCTGTGTGAAAATGTTTACTGTTTTTATTCTTTTCTTTTATTTTGAGCTGCTAACACACAGTTTCATCCTTTGAAATCAGTCATATTATATATTATATTTGCAATCTATAACTCATACTAGCCAAAGTAGTCTGTGGGTATAGCTATGATGTAGATCTACCTAAAGTTTCCACTGAGCGATATCAGATACATCAGATGAACTCAGATTATCAACTTTATGCATTTTATTGAATGTATTTTGTTTTTTATATAAATAAATGTTATGTTTTTATAGCTTGAAAGGACAGAAAAGTAGAGATACACTAAAGCTGGGTTTTTCAGTGAGGCACAAAAGAGGAGACAAAATGAGAGAACCACTTATGAGTTCCGCAAAAAAGGGATTAATATTTTTCATACTTTTATAAACAGTAAAGTTCAGTGGAGGAGGAAAGAGGAAAGCAGGAAGAGCCACGTGAGGAGGAAACTCGGTGTAATGCTCTCGGTGCTGTTACAGAGGTTCCCCTTACAGCACTTCCAAGGTGCATTTCTGAAGGTGACGGATGGAGAGAGCTCACACAGGCTTTTGCTTGCACATCCTTTAAAATGGAGCTCCACGCCTTCCCTAAACTCTGAAACACACACAAGCATTTATTATTCACCTGAATAAATGTGGAAATAAATACCACCGTGCAGTGGATTAATTCTGCAGAACAGTCCCCAAGTGTTTTATTCCTTACTTCAAATATTCCCTGTTTTTCTTCACCTTATAAAAGCACTCAAATATCTAAAATGGTACATTTCCACTCTTAGTTATTTCAGCAGTAAATATTCAGGATTCACCACAAACGTGTGTTTAATACTGTAATGCTCTAGACTTACATACATGTCTATTTTTTTCATATGTTTTACCTCGGACATCGATGCAGTGATCTTCAATTCCCCCACAATGCACATTTCCTAAGCAGTTTTCTCCAACACAGAAGTAACACTGTTTCCTGTTGGGATGCAGATCTACAGCTTAACAGAGTAAAGGGGAAAAAAATTAAACAATTAAGTGCATCAGTGTTTTTTTCTTTGCTTACAGGTTTTTCTTTAATATCTCAGATGATTTAATAGTGATTCTCACTTGCATTTGAAGTGAAGTGAAGTGACTTGTGGCCAAGTGTGGTGACCCATACTCGGAATTTGTGCTCTGCATTTAACCCATCCAAGTGCACACACACACACCGTGAACACACACCCGGAGCAGTGGGCAGCCTTTTTTTTTTTTTTTTTTTTTTTGCTGCGGCGCCCGGGGAGCAGTTGGGGGTTCGGTGCCTTGCTCAAGGGTCTCACCTAAGTCGTGGTATCGAGGGTGGAAGAGAGCGCTGGTCATTCACTCCCCCGACCCACAATCCCTGCTGGGCCCGAGACTCGAACCCACAACCTTCAGGTTCACCTTCGGTTTGCAAGTCCGACTCTCTATCCATTAGGCCACGACTGCCCCCTCATTTCATTCAGGTATCAACCTTGCCACAAATCTGTCTTGTAAAACTCCTTAAGAGAAACAGAATAAGACTGAAATGTTTCTGAGATTTAAGGAGTCAGAAAAGAGAGAAGCTTGGCATCATCAGGATCAGAAGCTGTAATCTCCTGATCACAAGGTAAACGCTTTTACTGCAGCACCACATGGGAACTTATTAACTAAAGTGTATTAAAAATTTTTTTAAAAAAACTGTCTTTTTGCAGGTTATAGAGGCAAATTCTTTTCAGTTGTTGGCTGAATAAACAGACAAATAAACCCTTGAATCTTGAATCTTGAAAAGCTGCACAGTGAAATCATTTAAAATGATATCTGAGTAACTGAAATACAATTTTATATACTTGATTAAAAAAAAGTTATTCTTCACATATTATAAAGTATAATGTAACTGGATCAAAACTTGCTCACATAAAAACTAAATAATTGGTGGACAGTAAATACAGAGACCTGAGCATTTAGCATCATGAAGTATGATTTATATGAGTATCTACTTCAAATATACTTAGAGAAGACATCAAAATAGATCAAAAGTAAACTGACCAATTATACATTAGTACACTCGTAGTAAACTTGGTATTGTATTTGTATGAATTTGGCAGATTTGAGAATTTCAGTGTTCAGTGATCAGAAACTCCAAAGAAGGTGAAAGTGAGATAACTGCTGTGTTTGGTTTCAGGAGAAAAAGCTGAGAGACACTGAAGTCCACTGACGTCTCCAGAAGCGATAGAGATAACAGTCAGACTTCCTTTTTGAGTTTCTTTTCATATTTCATATTTTTTAAATTGTTGTGTGTTAATAGCTGTGTTGAAATATTAAAGCAAGCCTGTGTGAAAAGGCTCTGGTTCCACCTGGAACTGGTCCACTGTTGCAGAGATCAGTGTGGCAGCATTCGCTGTTGGAGACCAGTTTAGAAATTCCCAGGTTTAGACTGATGCTCTCACATATCCCAGATCCGACGCATGTCTTAGCTGCGATGTCTGTAAATATACTTGCTAGAGAACACAGGAAATGATTTTAGTGCAGAAATGTATTTCAGCAAAGTCGTTTTATATGCAGAGAACTTTCTTACTGTCGACCGACAGGCTTCTGTAGCTAACGCATCCATCTGAACAGACTGTGGTTGTGTTCTGGTTTGTATCACAATCACTGATACACTCATGTCACTCATCTCACTGTCAGAGCTGGAATGCAACAAGGAAAAAAAAGAAAGGCATGTCATACATTTTATCCGTTTCTAGCTACATTTAACCAGTTATATTTACTCAATGGAGTACTTCAGTAATAAATGTTAAAAGCAAATTTTGCAGAGAAATACTCTGTACCTTTGGAGAAAGACAGACAGATGATTATGGAAGTGAGCTGCCACTTCATCATCGGTGGATTTGAGAAACTGTCGTTGTGATAAAAGCAGCAGAGATTCTGAATAACTGAGTCCACAGTATAGGGAATGGTTTTATAGTGAACAGCTTGGATTTGGGTCATACATTAACCAAAGAATGATGATGATAAAGTGATTATACAGCTCAATTCTGTAACTGTGGACCTCATATAAACAGTTTTATTATTTTATACGTTTCAAGCTTAGCATAATTCTGAGTGGTGGAGGTGCATGGGCTAGAGATTTACTGCACAACTAAACAGAATTTGCCACATCCTATTTATCCTAATATTTATGTTTGTTCTGTTTAAAATCAGAGCTTTTTATACCTATTCCTATAGCTATTATAGCCTATTATATACCTTTTATACCTATTCCTTATGGTATTGTGGACATCATGAAGGTGGATATTATTATTATTTTGATTATTCAGTTGAAATCGTCCACAAAAATCTCTATATTTTCCTACATTCTCCAAAAGAAAAGAAAGAAAAAAGGGGGAAAATTGTTTGGGAAATATATAAGTGTAATGTCAACTTATGACCACAAGAGGGCAGTGAAATTCCTGTACGACAATTCAATACATTTTAAACGTATTACTAAAAAATCGAAAAGAAAAGAAAAGAAAAGAAAAGAAATTTGTTTCTCAAAAAAAAAAAAAAAAAAAAAAAAAAAAACGTAAAATTGCCCTTAATTCTCCCCAAGAAAAGAGAGAAAAAAGGGGGAAAGCGTTTAACAAATAAATTAGTGTAATGCCAAGTTGTGTCCACAAGAGGGCAGTGACATTCCCCAACATGGCCTGAGTG
Source organism: Pangasianodon hypophthalmus (assembly GCF_027358585.1). Classification (NCBI taxonomy): domain Eukaryota; kingdom Metazoa; phylum Chordata; class Actinopteri; order Siluriformes; family Pangasiidae; genus Pangasianodon; species Pangasianodon hypophthalmus. Next base: position 23,408,181 of record NC_069725.1, on the reverse strand, counting down.
ACAGATCAGTACAGTTTAATTTTATGAATGAAAACTCGCAAAAAAAAAAAAAAAAAGAAAACAAAACAAAACAAAGACAAAGAGTGTCTGGAGGAAACTCGAGATATATTGTCCTGTCACTGGCTCCTGATTGTCACGTGATCCGGCTCCAGCAACCGTTTTCATTTTGTTTAAATATTTTTTAATTAAAAAAATAGCAATAATTTAATATAACTAAAATTATTTTTAACAAGCATGTACTGTGTAACATATACACCATTCCTGAGTTATTTTATTTTGATTTATATTCACTGCAGTTACAGAGTCTTTCATACTGTTTATTTGTTTGTTTGTTAGTTTCTTTCGCTGATTCATTCACGGCACTAGATGGCGCTAATCAGTCGCCCCGCCTTATTTCCGGTCACGTGAGACCGACCGGGAACAGGAACATGGCGGAAGTTTATCTCTCGAAGTAAGCCCGAGAATTAAAAAACAAAACAAAAAAAAAAAAACAAGGAGGCGTCTGGGCTTCAGATTTGATCTGCAACCCTATTAAGGTAGGGAATTTATTTAAAAATAAATAATAAATAAATAATTGTTCTCGAAATGTTTGTGAATGTAGTCGCTGGCTAAGCTAAGTTAACAACGCTGTCATTATTAGCTCTCCGCTGTCAGCGATACTGGGCGCGTCCCAATTGAACGCGTAGTGCACTACATAGGGCGGTTAGTGCCGTTATTTTGTGCGCTATGTAGTGCACTATATAGTGCGCGTGCGTAGGGAGTGGGAAAGTATTTGAGACTCCGCCAGTGACATTTACTCACCAGGCAGGTGCTTCCAGTTTCAGGCGAAACTCTTCTCCGTAGTTAGTTTTTATGCTGTATTTTATATACTGTTTATCAAATCTGCTAGCTGGAAATTTATTGAACAGATAAATGAGTAAAACTTTTAAATTAAACAGATATAACGCGTAATTTTGAAATAAAACGTTCAGTTTCGATTCGAAACTGTAAGACATTTAGTCTGAGTGTTTGGCGTGTGTTTGGCGTTTTTACTGACTTTACTGAGAAGTTTCACTTTTAGTTCGAGTTTTAAAACTTTTTTAACATTATTACACAAAAACTAAAAAGGAAAAAAACACTTTTTTGTATTTAATGTTTCTTTTATAAGTTTACCAACACAGTGTTTGTAGTAAGCACACATACAGTACAGATCAACAACAACAGCAACAGCTTCCTGAGCTCTCAGTGTCGTGCTGCTGGAGGAAAATAATCAACAACAGCCTGGTGTGATGAAGTGCAGCTACTGTTCCCACCTCAGGCTGATTATTTTCCTATAACAGCATGTGTTTTATCCCTGTTAGACCACAGAAATCTGCCATCTCTTTGTCGCCATGTTGTCATCTCACAACGACACGTTTTATTTGATTATAATTACATTTAATGCTGTGAAACATCTGAGGTACAAGTTAGTTCCTGTTCTCACTTATGTTATAGCAGCTATAAACAGCTTTCCATCATACAGTAGACTCCTGTCCTGAAAATGTCAGAAACTTAAAGTTGCGATAACGTTACGACACGTTACGACCTTTCAAAGTCAGCTTTGAGGTGATAGCAGTAACTCCACTTTATCACACCACCCTGTCGTTGATTATTTTCCTATAACAGCATGACACAGAGTGTTTTATTCCCTATTTATTAAACGTTGTGGTGCGTCACTGATTGTGCAAAACTCACGAGCAGTTAGTTAGTTTCAGTTTGTTTCTTATCTCAGTTTTCTACATTGGATTGTTTCAGTAAACAGGAAGGTCTAATTAAAGCGTCTCAGAGTTATTCTCTGCAATTATAAGCTACAATTTTTAGTTTAAATAGCTTACAAGCTGAAGGAAATGTTCACAGGACAAGTGTAAACAGTTTAGATAGTGTGCTTGTGCTGATTAAAAGTGATTTAAAAAAGACAGAAACTCAGTTTTCATTCAAAAAAATGTCACGTCACAAAAACAAAACGCATTACGATGTTCGTTTTACAGAAATATTTGCAAGACAAAAAAAACTCAATAAAACCACGATAGAAGACTGATTTCATGTCTCAGGTTCTTCGTTTAATTCTAACTAACACGCTGACACATTAGCTAATTAGCACATTAGTTAATTAGCTAGCTAGATATTTATATTTGTATGTTAGGAATATATACATAATAATGGAGCATGTATATAACCAACGTTACCTCAGCTTCAGCCAGCTAGTTATTAGCATGCTAGATTATTAAAACCTGAATGATTTGGACTGTAGATTTATTGCTGATGTCGATGTAATGAATTTCTTTCGTTGTTCTTTATCAAATCAAGTTTTATTTATAAAGCACATTTAAAGACAACAATATTTGATCCAAAGTGCTGTACATAACATCATCTAACCTCATCTAGGATCACATTAAATAGCATCATAAGACAAAAATAAATTTTAAGATTTAAAAATGGCTAAAGATGGAGCGGACCTCACGTGAAAGCGGAGACTAGGGAGAGCGGTAAAATGCTCAGCAGTCCTCCAGCGGAGAAACCAGGAAGTTCTTTATCTTTATGGTGGGTTTATGGTTCAATAATCATCCGGACTGTCTGTAGTGTTTACACGTGATGCTCAGAGATAGATCACACAGCGTGGTTTATTTCTTTACTACAGCTAGATCTGATTATCCATATCAATGACCATTTTCCTTCATGTTTGCTTTAAAATAGCTTAACTTTAAAAAAAAATGAACTAGGTATGATGAAGACAGTCAGCTCCAGAATTATTGGCACCCTTGGTAAAGATGGTAAAAAAAAAAAAAAAGTATAATATAAATGAGACCATGCATCATTACAGTCTAGGCTTTGTTCACTGGAATTTCTAAGGGTGCCAATATTTATGACACATGGGTTTGAGAAGTGTTTTATTTTCTTAGAATAAGTATACTTCAATTAAAAGTATTATTTTATATTTCTCTCATATTTTTAGTGTGAGATTAAACTAATATTCAGAGACTTTTGTGCCAATAATTCTGGAGCTGACTGTAAATATTAGCAATATTTCTTCTCCATCCAGCTAAAAAATATCTGAAAATGAGCTAAAATAAAATAAAATTGAAAAAAAAACAACTTTACGTTACTTCATTTCTAATTAGATTTTTCCATTTTTCTGTAATTTTAATTAAAAATTAAAACATATATAAACAAACAAATAAATAAGCTACTAAATTAATTCATTATTTTTATAACAAATAAATAAATAAAATGTTAAATTAATAAATTCATTTTTTTAAAAACTCTGAATAGTTAAATACTTTTCCAAAGTGTGTGTGTGTGTTTGTGTATATACTGTATATATACACTTTATTTTTACGCACTTTATTTACACGAGTGTTTATATATTCCTCCTCAGGGTTACTTGTGACAAAGTGCAGCCACATGAACATCAATAAATTATTAATCCCGAGCCTGAAAGTTCATACGAGTTGTGTGTGTGTGTGTGTGTGTGTGTGTGTGTGTGTGTGTCTGTGTGTGTGTGTGTGTGTGTGTGTGTGTGTGTCGTCCAGGTCTCAGACCCGGCGTTGTTCCATGGCCTCCACCGTTCCCAAACCAGGCCCTGGCAATGGCCACCCCATGAAGGCTCCGCTACGGATCACTGGTACCTCATCTCTGTCTCTCTCTCTTTCTCACTCTCTCACCCTCTCTCTCTTTCACTCGTGCTCTCTTTCTTTCGCTCTCTCTTTTGCTCTCTTTTTTGCTCTCTCTTTTGCTCTCTCTCTCTCCCTCTCTCTCTCTCCTGCTCTCTCTCTCTCTCCCTCTCTTTCGCTCTCTCTCTCCCTCTCTCTCTTGCTCTCTCTCTCTCTCTCTTCCTCTCTCTCTCTCTCTCTCTCGCCCTCTCTTTCGCTCTCATTCTCTCACCCTCTCTTTCGCTCTCTCTCTCCCTCTCTCTCTTGCTATCTCTCTCTTCCTCTCTCTCTCTCCCTCTCTCTCTCTTGCTCTCTCTCTCTTCCTCTCTCTCTCTCACCCTCTCTTTCGCTCTCTCTCTCCCTCTCTCTCTCTTGCTCTCTCTCTCTCCCTCTTTATCGCTCTCTCTCTCACCCTCTCTTTCGCTCTCTCTCTCTCCCTCTCTCTGTCTCTCGCCCTCTCTCTCTCTATTATATATGACACCTCCTGAATTTTTAATTATTCATTATTCATTCTTTGTTCGTATTTTTTTCCAGCCAAGACGCATGTTTAATAAAATATGGGACAAATTGTGCACTGTATAATTCATAAATAAATAGCAGGTGTCAGTTCTTTAGAAGCAGAACTGTGATGACATACAGCTGTGATTATATACATGATAAAAAAAAATCCTTGTGAAAAGGAATAAAACACTCCATGTTGTGCTGTTAGAGGAAAGTAATCAACAGCGAGGTGGTGTGATGAAGCAGAGCTACTGTTACCACACTGAAGCTGATGATTTTCCTCTAACAGCACGTCCTTTATTAACAGCAAGTGTTTTATTCCTCTTATACCACAGCAATTTGCCAGTGATTACAATTTTTTAAATGGCACATCATACTTTTTTTATCCTTTTATGCTTACATTTAATGTTATGGAAGGTAAATGAAAGAAGATAGTTGAGAAGAAATGCAGCTTGCAGCTCGCCTCATGAGCTGCGCTCGATGTTACTCAGCTTTTTTCTGAAATCCTTTTTCAGCTTTGCAAGCTGTGATGTAATGTCTTCTTTGAAAAAAATGTTGATCCGGTCAGTTGTGCACTCTGCACCTCTATAAAGGTTCCTCTGCGAGACACTTGATATTGAAAGTAAAAGCTGATCTGTTTGCTCTCGATTTCCTGATAACCTTCTCGTCTTTCGTTTCTGCAGTGACATCAGCCAAGCTGAAGGAGAGCAAGAAGAACTGGTTCGGGAAAAGTCTGTACGTGGAGGTGATAGTAGACGGCCAGTCCAAGAAGACGGAGAAGTGCAGCAACACAAACAGCCCCAAGTGGACGCATCCTCTCAATGTGTGAGTGTGAACGGACACAAACACACTCACACTCACACACACACGCTCACACACTCACACACAGCATTACATATCATTAGAGTTGCGTAACCTTTTATTATGAGTCACGTTATTTTTATATTGTGCTCTGAAATAGTTTCAGTCATCAACCCGCTGGCATTTTACACTCATTAATAAAATGCCTCATGTTATGATTACCGACATCGTGGACAGAGAAAAACACCAAACTGAACACAAAAGAATCATTGGACCATCATCCCAAACGAATAATTGATTCATGAACTCAGCTGCTTTGTGACAGGATGTTTATTTATTTATTTATTTCTATTTTAACGCCAAATGAAATCATGCCGTATATGTTGCGTAATGCATGCCGGGTATTATAGGGATGTAACGTTGATGAATGTAGCCATGACAAAGACACAAAATCGTGACTTTTTCAAGTCAAATAAATGCAAAAAAAGTCAAAAAAAAATCTTAAGGCTGAGAGCAAGAGAGGAAAGGCATGTAGCTTTAGTTTTGTACTGAAAGAGGAATGAGATGAGACGCTGAGATTACGGCACGATCAGATCAGCATACAGGACAGTCTGTGTTTATTTATGGAGCAGGACAACAGCGTTAGTGCACTTTCACACCAATAAGTCTGTTTGCTGAGTGAAATTGATTCTTTTGATTCATTTGTTGTTTGATTCAAATAGCAAAAGGGATGAAAACATCTTCTTAAAACTTTAATTTATTGATGAAAAATACAATCGTGGAAAAAAGTAAACAAAATCTTTACCAAGTATGAACATAAATCCAAATCGCCGGAGCACGTAGAACACAGCGCTAGCGCTAAATAAATGACTAAATATTTATGTAAATAATGAGTTTAAAGCATTTTGAGCATCATATCCAGCGTTTATTTTCTCTTTTTATTCATCCGAATCTCCAGAACTCATGGCGTTTCTGCAGCGCTACAGCTCAGTGCTTTGGCTCAGTTTAGCAGCTCGTGTCTACAGACCCATAACACACAGCGAGTTTGATTCACTTCCTGAAGTGAGTCGATTCAGAATCGAATCACTTTCTCACTAGAGCTCACTTGAAAGCGGACTGAGACTGGTTCTCTCAGAGGCTCTCGGACCCGAGTGTGAACACACCAGGGTTCCTGTCACTGTGTATGTGAAAACACTTTCAGTTTTTGGGCAAATGACCTCGAACCCAGAGTTTTTCTAATGTTTACTGTTTGTATTTAAAACATTAAAGCAAGCCAAGCTAACCGTATCAGTTCACAGTAATGCTTAATGTCCACAAAACAAGTCAGTTTGTGTTCTCACTCACGTTCTAGCTGCTCGTTTTTCTCTTTCTTGAAGTTAATAAGATAAAAAAAACAACTTAAAGCGTAAACTCCTCCGTACTGAAACGTAAAGTTACAGCTTTACCTCTGACACTGGAGACTCCTTCTGTAAATGTTAAATTAAAGTCTCTTTACAGAAAACGTCACCATATCCACGATTACACACATTTTTTTTGTCTGTTTATGTGGGGCGTCTGTTGTACACGTCTCTGTGAATGAGCTGTTACTATAGAAACGGATGAATTCACATAAACCTACTACTGTCAGAACTGCTGTTATAGAAAATGAATCACTTTCTGACCAATCAGAATCCAGAATTCATGTTGTAATAGCTACTAACACACTTGTTTTTGTGTTTCGTCTGCAGGCTCGTGTCACCCTTCAGCAAGCTGAATTTCCGTGTATGGAGCCAGAAGACGCTGAAGTCTGACGTGCTCTTGGGCACGGCCACGCTCGACATCAGCGAGACGCTCAAGAGCAACGACATGAAGCGTGAGTGCGATATTAACCAGAAAAGCCAACAGCACCTGGTTGAGTGTATAAGATTTACGTGGCCCTCATTTTGGAAAACTTTTCTCTCTTTATCACTGTGTTTGTTCAGGAAGTAAGCTCACCTAGTTCAGGTTTTTAAAAAAAAGTAATAATAATCATGATCTGTTTAGTAATGATGAAGCCTGAGTAAGGAATAAAACACTCTGGGTCATGCTGTTGTAGGAAAATCATCAACAGTGAAGCAGAGTTAGTGATACAGAGTTAATATTTTATTCCTCTAACACTACAGCAACCACACGTAATGATTTTTATCCGTTTATGTCCATGAAACAAGTTAGTTCCCGTTCTCCTTTGTGTTATAAACAGTCTATAAACAGTCTATAAACAGCTATAAACAGCTATAAACAGTTTAAGATTAGATTCCCTCACCAACAGCTTGTCACGTTACTGATCTGTCTGTTACAAATCCTCATGAATTAGCTGTTACTATAGAAACAGTAACGTGTTACAGTGAGCAGATGTGGTTTGCAGCTGCTGTTATAAACACTGAACACCTTGTAACAGAATAAAAAGTTAACTGGCCATAAACATGAATTTAAGATCGTATTGTAGCTCTAAGTCAGGGGTCAGCAGTTAGATTTGACATGTGGTGACGTTCTCATGGAGTAAATGACACAGTCTGTAAGGTAAATAAAGACACACTGACCAAATGTATTTAAATTTATACATAAACTATGCAAAACAGTTGTGTCACTGTAACACTAAGTGTAGGGTGTAGAGATGTACAGCAGTGTACAGAGGGTGTAGGAGTGGTTATAATGGAGTCGGTGTAGCCATGTGTGTGTCTAAAGGACGTCTTCTCAGATCTTTCGTAGCCAGAGACTCCTTTTAACCACACCGTTTTATTTCATGAACATTATTTAAATGCGCACAGTAATATTTTGTCATTACATTCAAGTTGACGTTATTTATAAGTGACCGGTCATACCAGCTAATAACTGTTAAAACTCAGTAGTAAACAGAAAAAATTTGATAACAGTGGCTTGTGATTTTTATCAGTGTAACTAGATTTAAAAAATTACAGCGGCGCTACAGAAAAGTGTGGCATCGCTGGGATTCGAGCTCACAATCTCCCGACGACGCCAAAGCCATCTGTGGCCAAGAGTCAAGAGAGCAAAACTGGCCTACTGTGTGGGTGGGAGGGGCATACGCTCTAACTCCCCTGTCAATCACAGCGACACTAGCCAATCACTGCATCTGTGAGCTCATGTATGTGGAAGAGGGCCGACAGCTCGTTCCTCCGAGTGTGTTACACTGCCCTGTGACGCAGCCTGAGCAAGAGTTGGAAACGATGCGTGACAGGGATGTGCAAAAAGACTTTTATACAAAGATGCATGGACACATTTTTTAGACTAGATGATGATTATAGAGTGAAATTTTCAAACTGTAACACCCCTCAGAATAATACAAGATTTTATTTGATAAACAAAAAGAGCCAATATATTTCCTTTTCCATGCTCAGGTTAAGGTTAGAGTTAGGTTTAAGTGTAGCTATAACATTAAGTAATCATTATGTCAATGGAAAGTCCTCATAGGTTGAAAAACAAGCGTGTGTGTGCTGTGTGTGTGTGTGTGTGTGTGTGTGTGCGCGTGTGTGTGCGCTCATATGGGCATGACACAGTGAGTGTTTTGAGTACTGACTGGGCCTTTGTTTGACGTTTTTGGGTTCTTGGGAATTGTGTGTGTGTGTGTGTGTGGTGTTGTTGCCATATCCTCTGCCCAGTGTTTGTTTGGTCATTGTGTGTGTGTTTGAATAAATATATATAAGTATAAGCGTTACCTGTCGGACGTCAGCGATATTATACGTGTCGTTTTTGTAAGAAGACAATGAGAAGACTCATATGACGTGAGTCGTGTTTGTGTTTGTGTTTGTGTTTTTTTTCCCCCTCCCCCAATGCATCCCGTTGTGACATTGGGTTTCAAGCAGAAGGATGTACATTGCACATGCAAGGAGGAACTGAATCAGTTTAGTGGCTATCCCATAATGCAATGCATGGTGTTTTGCCTAATTTCGCTTTGAAGTATGTCTTGTTCAGCCTCAGAAAACTTTTTAATTAATTAGTTAATTTTTGCAGAGATGAGCTACAAAGTAAGATTATTAACAGACTGCATGTACATGTAGCATCTACTCGAATACTACATGGAAATGTATTATACATTTATACAGTGTATAGGGGAGAGTGGGATCGGTTGTTACAAGGATCTGCAGTCTACAGTAGTGACACTCACGTGTTCGGTAGCGCGCTCATCCTGCTTTCAAAAGATCCCAGCTCTGATGAATTCTCATCAGAAGTCAGACTTTTTGGGGTGTGAAAGTAATTTTCCTGATCTGGAGAATAACGCTTGAGTGCCAGCCGAGTTAAATTCCTCGTAAGGGTCAATGAAAAGCATTTCTGACCTGTGCTAAAGAGCAGAATATGTACCGATTGTGTGCGATTGTGAGAGGTAATGCCTTATAAACCGCTCCTGGTCTCCTTCCCGTGAGCGGTGTGTGCCGTGCGCGGTGTGTGCCGTGAGCGGTGTGTGCCGTGCGCGGTGTGTGCCTTGCGCGGTGTGTGTCGTGAGCGGTGTGTCCCGTGCGCGGTGTGTGCCTTGCGCGGTGTGTGTCGTGAGCGGTGTGTGCCTTGCGCGGTGTGTGCCTTGCGCGGTGTGTGTCGTGAGCGGTGTGTGCCGTGAGCGCCATTCAGAGCATTCCAGTGAACTGGTGTGACCTGCTGATCCTCATTTCAGTGCTGCTGTGAGAGAAACGAGGGGCGAGAGCTGTACACACTTCTCCAGCTGTTTGTGCTGTAGGTCTGATGCAGGTTTAAAAGAATTATGGGAGATTTATGGGAGATATGGAAGACTCAGGTGCATTGTAGTGCGGGTCCAAAAAAAAAAAAAAAAGGAAGTCAATTCAGTAAAACTAAGCAGAATAAAATGTAATAAATCAAATACAAGATAATTCATATTTTTTTACATATTCATATTCTGATTCATTAGACAGCTTTGTCCATTTATTTTTTTTTTAAAAATAAAAGTATCAGTAAATGTGTACATTATAAATATATTTTTAAACTCATTAGTAACTAATTTGCTGGTCAGTCACACCCTTGTTTGTTTCCAGGAACCTTTATAGTTCCTCTTCCAAAACAGGTACTGAACGTCACAGATACAGAAGCTCATTTTCTCTCAGAAGTGGTGTGTCACACCCACACCCACACACACACACACACACACACACACACACACACACCTAGTGGCACACATAATTTACTACTTTGTTTATTCAGGGCTCTCTCTCTCTCTCTGTGTGTGTGTGTGTGTGTGTGTGTGTGTGTGTGTGTGCGTGTGTGTTATTACACTACTGTTCAGCGTATATATGACTAGAGTGTCAAATATACAAATATACAGTCAGAATTTCATCATCTTGATGTGTGTGTGTCTGTGAACAGTGTGTGACGTGATGCAGATGTTGCCGCTGTATGCAAACAAGGAGCAGACGGACGTTGTTGGAGATCTGTCTGTTTGTCTGAACTGCATGCAGTTCGACCCGGAAGCGTTCGCTTCTGCTGAGGCTAATAACAACAGTGAGTCTCTCTCTCTCTCTCTCCCTCTCTCTCTTTCTCTCTCACACACACTCACAAACACACACATAGTTTGAATGAAAAGTGTGACAGACAAGGCAGAGGCAAACACAACACATTTTTAAAGATTTATCATTTTAATGGTTTAAGTATTTTATTAGGAAGTATATTATAATAAACATTTTAACATCAAATCAGCTGCTTCAAGTGAGTGTAATTTATTAAATAAATAAATAAATAAAAAGGTATCAGGATATCGCAGAAAAGTGTATTATGACATCATGATACCAATATTTTATCGTATTGTATTGCCCTAATAGTGAAGGCAGTAGCAAATAAATAGGAGACTAGTCTAAACAGTTATTTATGCTTGTTGTCATGGTTACACAGTATCAGAAAGACTGGTCTAGAATTTTGTAATGGCGTTTGAATGTAAGACCCATCATCCAATCAGAATCCAGGATTTTTATAGCCATGGCATCCAACCACAAGACAGTTCAGTATAATTAACTTGATTAATTATCATTAATGCACCAGCATTATGATCACAATCCAAATCCGATCTGAGATACTGATGAATATTGTTCCTCTGTTCCAGCCACGACAGACGGAGAGTCGCAGCAGAACGAGGACGTCGGCACGAGGTAACCTTTATCCATGTGTTATAAACATCACTGCTGGTTAGAAACCGTCACTCAGCTGTGTGTGTTTCGTCTCAGGAGGAGCAGAGAGGGTTCTCCGAGTGTGGCGGACGTTCCTAACGGACGTGCCGTCAACGGAACCGGGTCTCCCTCCATCTCGAATCGGGGGTCACGACCCCAGAGGCCGCCCAGACCCTCTCGACCGCCGCCGCCCACCCCACGCCGACCGCTGTCTTCTCCGGGTCAGTGTTGATGATGTCATTACTGTCTTGTGTTCCCCGACAGAGTCCTGTCCTACACCATGAACACAGTTCTCACAATTTTAAGATTTATTTTGATTTTGCTTCTGGTTATTTTCCCAGCATGCCCCTCTAACGGTTCAGTCACAGACAGCAGCAGCTCGACTCAGCCAGAGACACCGGTGCGGATCCCTAACGCCACCCCTGACCCCGCCCCCGTCGCCCCTCTGCCCACCCGGATGCCCATCACCAACACCGGGCCTCTGCCACCAGGGTACAACACACACACACACACACACACACACACACACTCTAATGCTACTCCAGTAGTTAAAAGAACACAGTAGGAAGTTAGCTCATCAGTAATATAACAAAAATAATTAGCAGCATAACAATAATAATAATAGTAATAATAATAATAGGGCTATTTATAATTATTTTTATATTTGTATGCATAAAATGCAGCTCAACATGCTTCCCGAGGAAATTAAAATAGATAATAAGAATTGAGTAGAAACAATTTGAATTATTATTATTATTATTATAATAATTATTATTATTATTATTATATAAATAATGCAACATGGAAAATCATATAAAATACTGTTTGTAACAGAAAACCAAGAAGAAAAAACTGAAAAATAATAAAAATAGATTTACATAGCACCTGGAATCAGACGTTTTGCTTTTTATAAAGTGTAAAATCTAAAGGAGGACAGAAGAATTAAGTTTTACTTATTTTTATTACAAAAACTGAATTAGGAAACGAATTGAAAGAGATTGTGCAGAAATGGTGAATAAATGATCCCTTTCGTGATGATTAGAAGATAGATTGAACAATCATTTCACTGAGGTAGAAGCATGCGGAAAAAAAGAATAATGAAAACGTGTGTGTGTGTGTGTGTGTGTGTGTGTGTGTGGGTGTGTGTGTGTGGCTGCAGGTGGGAGCAGCGAGTGGACCAGAGCGGCCGTGTGTACTTTGTGGATCATGTGGAGAAGAGGACGTCGTGGGAGAGACCTGAGCCTCTGCCTCCTGGGTAAAGCTTCAGCTTCATCTGATGATTAAAGTACTGAGAGAAAGAGAGATAGAATGAATTACTGAGATAGACATTTGCCTTAAAATGTTAGAACAGTTATAATACGAATTAAATCCTAAGTAAAATGCCAATAAAATGCCTATAATATGCCATTAGAGTGGCACTAAAACGCTAGATGACCAGCAGCTGCCTCAACACACTTACACTAATATGTTGTCGTGTCGTGTGTCACAGTTGGGAGCGGCGCCTGGACCCTTTGGGACGTGTGTACTTTGTGGATCACACGAGCCGGACAACAACATGGCAGCGTCCCACTGTGGAGACGGTGCGCAACTACGAACAGTGGCAGCACCAGAGGAGCCAGTTAGAGGGGGCCATGCATCAATTCAACCAGCGCTTCATCTACGGCGTGAGGAACACACACACACACACACACACACAAACACACATACATTTAAACTAGAGTTATGCTACATTACACAGCATTTATCCCCATTATAGCCTTGATTCACATCTCAGCTGATGATTTAGGAAGTATGTCCCAATTTCACACCTCTGTATCTAGATTCAGGCCAGTCAGAGTGCTGTTGTTGTTGTTTGGTTATATAATGAGGACACAAGGCCATGAGCCATTTCATTTATGGAGTAAAAACTGTGCACTGATGAGTTAATAGCTCGCTACTGAACTGTAGGTATATATAAACGTGTACATTTTAAATAAAGCTAGCATATGAATCCTGCACAGTTTAATTATTTAATTAAAAATCTTCAAATAAATTTCTTTATAAAAGACACGCAGTAATGCTGAATGTCATTTCAGTTCAGTGGGCTCTTGACAACATAAAGGATTCTCTTTTGCACTAGCTAGTTAAAAAAAACAACAACTATAGGCTCATAGGTAAGGTGACAACGTGATAGCTTTTGGAAAACAAGCACATCTGGATTTTTCAGCAGGATCACATTGCCTTATATAGATGTTTGAATTACAGTTTCAGTTAAACAGTCCTGAAAAGCTTTCCACCAATCACAGAGAGCCGCTAAACAAATTAAAACATGTGATTGGATTTTAGTGCATTATGCCGTTATCGTATTTTACCCGCAGGCTGTACTCTGATTTTTTCTATTATTTATAATTAAATAGTTTTCTCAAATGTTGTAATCTTTGAAATGATGAAGTTTTTCATCTGCTTGGCTTGTTTTTTTTTTGTTTTTTTTAAACTGTGTCCATTATCATTATCAAACCTTGTGTAAAGGTTCAAAAAAGCCTTTTATTATTGTGATGTTCTGCTTTTCTAGGTTTTCTTTAAAATGTCTGTTTATTGTAAAGGTGCAGGATCAGGCTGCAGCTGCTCAGAATACAGAGTATGACCCACTCGGCCCACTGCCACATGGATGGGGTAAAAATAATAAATCTTTTCCTGTGATATTAGTTTTCTCTAATATGTTTTATGCTGTGCTCTGTGTTATTGTGAGTTGCTTGATATATTATTCTCAGAATTCCAGCCTTGTCTTCCGGACTTAGATGGTTAATGATTGTTGAATGATACACTGGCTACACTGTTCTTTCATTGTCCTTTTTTTTTTTTTCTTTTTTTTTTTTTCCCTGTCTTGCCTCTGTCGTTCAGAGAAGAGAACGGACGCTACTGGCCGAGTGTATTTTGTGCACCACCCGACTCGTTCCACGCAGTGGGAGGATCCTCGCACTCAGGGGTCAGGATTTAATGATTTATTATGTGTTTTTACATAAACATGAGTACTTCTGCTTTTCAGATTGGTTGGTAAATAAATAAAATGTCTATAATCAACATCTGTATGAATTGCATCATTATACATCGCTCAACACAATGACATTTAGACCAATCATAAAGATGTTTTCGAATTAAAATTTTCACAGTGCTGTGAGAACTGTCTGGGTGGGCGTGGCCTAATATTCTAATGAGGATTCTTGATTGAGAATGGTACAAGTGGAGCAAGTGGTGCAAGTGGAGAGAACTGTGGATGTTCAGTGCTAAGTGTATGACTGTATCACTAGATCAAATCATGACAAGAGCCATGACTTCTGGGTGGGAGGGGCATACTCTCTGTCCCCTGTCAATCACTAGCCTATCACAGGAATCTGTGAGCTCGCGTATGCAGAAGAGGGCAGATAGCGTTTACCTCCGAGTCTGTTACGCTGCCCTGTGATGCAGCATGAGCAGCAGTTTGAAAAAGATGCAGAGGTTAGCTTCATGCATCTGAGAGGAAGCACATACTAGCCTTCACCTCCCCTGTTGGTATCTGTCCTGTGATAGGGGCAGAGTTAGCTAATGGGTGACCAAACTGGGAGAAAATGGTGATGAAATCCACACAAAAAGAAAGAAAGGAATTCATGTAAACATAAAACTGTTATCGATTGTTCATATATTGTACTGCATACGACAGATTTTACATGCGTTCAGCCTTTAACTCCGCTCTGAACTCTTACCTTTGATCTGTTCAGGCTGTTGAATGAGAAGCCGATGCCCGAGGGCTGGGAGATGAGGTTCACCGTGGAGGGGACTCCGTACTTCGTGGATCACAACAGGAGAACCACCACCTACATCGACCCGCGGACGGGAAAATCATCACTGTGAGCCTTAACCACACACACGCACATTCAGCCGAATAAAAGAGCTTTCATGTCTTCATGAAGGACATGTCAAGTCAAATTTATTTATATAGCACATTTTAAAACAACTTTCATTGCCCAAATTTCTCTAAAGACATATCGTAAAAGTATAAGGATATTAAAAATTACAAAAGCTAGAAAATAAAAACAGTGTAGTTTAAATATATATATATATATAGAGAGAGAGAGAGAGAGAGAAGTAATAAACAAACTAAAGTGACCACTTTAAAGTGTTTACTGTTTTGACGAATAGTTTCTCAAACACGTTTATGTCACAACTTATTTACTGCAATAGGTAACAGTGACAAACCTTAAACTTTGTTATTTAACAAATACAAATCGTTGATATGGTGAAGTTTTCTGTAAGGAGATGTTTATGTAACATTTATGGAAGGAGTCTCCAGTGTCAGCGCTTTGTAACAGTCAGAGGTAAAGCTGTAACTTTAAGTAGTTTACGCTTTGTGTTTTTTTTTTTTTGTTTTTTTTTTTAACATAAACTGCATTTTTGGTTTTTTTGGTTTTTTTTAACTTCATTGGAAAATGCAGTAACGACTGTTTATAGCTGCTATAATGTAAGCAAGTAACTTGTTTCACAACATTAATGTAACTGTTAACATATAAAGAGTATGATATGTCATTCTTTAATAAATAAAAAATTGTACTCGTCGGTAAATTGCTGTGGTCTGAGAGGAATAAACCACTTTGAGAGATTGTGTTACAGGAAAACCTCAGGGTGTAACAGGGTGTATCCACTTCAGCACACCACCCCGTCGTTGATTATTATCCTGTAATAGCATGACACTGAGTGTTTTATTGCTTTCTTTCTCTTTGTATACAGTAAATTCCATCACACTGAAACTCATATAACAGGAAGATCATGTTACAAAGCGGTGAAGTTTGCCGGTGATACTTCATCTGTAAATAATAGATCCAAATTAAGGCAGTTTCTTACATTTTTATTACAGATAACTGAAAGCCATTTTCAATCTAAACTTTACCTGTGCTTATTTTAAAAATTAATGCTTAAAAATTTAAAATAGAGATAGAAGCCAATCCGAGCCTTAGGGCTAACAGTTCTGGGATTTGAACTCACAACCTTTCAGTCACAAGATAAGATTATCAGCTGGGCTGCTGTTTAAACCTGGAGATATGTTAAAAAAAATGGGATTGAAGTTGCTTTATATAGGAATAGATGCTCATTCTGTTATACAGTACGTGTTTGACATATGTACTTGGTTTTCCTCCTCAGTGAAAACGGCCCTCAGATCACCTACGTGCGTGACTTCAAAGCCAAAGTTCAGTACTTCAAATTCCAGTGTCAGGTGTGTATTCATTAACACCATTTAACTGTATAATTATTCATTAACTCTAATGTTATTTATTAAGAATGAAAGAAATATACATGTGATAAACCCGACTTCACCTTTGCTTTACTTCTATCTAACCTAAACAGTACAAAATGAACATTTTGCTTCCTTAGTTTAGGGCCATTTAAAATGTTTTTTCTTGTTGTAGCAAATAGCGATTCAGCAGCACATCAAGATCACGGTGAGCCGCAAATCGCTATTCGAAGACTCCTTCCAGCAGGTGAGCTCCATCCATATTCATCATCACATTTGAATATGTATTGTAATTTTTTTTTAGACA
Organism: Pangasianodon hypophthalmus; assembly: GCF_027358585.1. Taxonomy (NCBI): domain Eukaryota; kingdom Metazoa; phylum Chordata; class Actinopteri; order Siluriformes; family Pangasiidae; genus Pangasianodon; species Pangasianodon hypophthalmus. The sequence goes on along the minus strand of NC_069725.1, from coordinate 23,391,522 downwards.
ACCCTTGAGAATGTAATGAAAATTAAAGCGGTATATTGGCCAAAGTTGTACACAATTTCCCAATTTGTTATTTCCCTAATTAATTAATAAATGACATTGTTTGTGTTAGATAATGAGCATTAATCCCCCAGACCTTCGCAGAAGACTGTGGATCATCTTCCCTGGGGAGGAAGGCCTCGACTACGGTGGTGTAGCAAGGCAAGATCTCCAACAACATCTCCATCTTACTAGATTGAGCATTTGATATATAACGTAATATAATATAGTGTGACATACCGTAGAGTAATGCAGCATAATGTAATGTGATGTGATATAGTGCGATGTAACGTGATTGTAGTGTGACGTAAAGTAATGCGACATAATGTAATATAGTGTGACGTAATGTGAAGTAATGCGAAGTAATGTGATACAGTGTGATGTAATGCAGCATAATGTGACGTAATGTAATATAGTGTGACGTAATGTGAAGTAATGTGATACAGTGTGATGTAACGCAGCATGTGACGTGATGTGATATAGTGTGAGGTAAAGTAACGCGACGTAATGTAATATAGTGTGACGTAATGTGAAGTAATGTGATACAGTGTGACGTAATGTAGAGTAATGCAACATAGTGTGACGTAAGGTGACGTCTCCTGTAGGGAGTGGTTCTTCTTGTTGTCCCACGAGGTTCTCAACCCCATGTACTGCCTGTTTGAATACGCTGGCAAGGATAACTACTGCCTACAGATCAACCCAGCTTCATCCATCAACCCAGACCACCTCAAATACTTCCGCTTCATCGGACGCTTCATCGCCATGGTAACCTCTGCACTCATCTCTGACTGTACATAAAAAGACAATTTCATATGCTTGTGCCAATCTTTGTATTTTTTTAATCATTCAAGATGTGCTAGCACAGAGTTTTGCAATTCATGTAAATTTTATTTACTATCTCATATATGTGTTTTTGGCTAAAAATGAAATTCAGAACACGCAGGACTGAAAAACAAATCCAATAACTACTTGACAGGTCTTAATTATTATTATTATTATTATTATTATTATTAATTTGATACAAATTATATTCACTATTTTTTTCTGTCCATGCTTTTAGTAAAAATGTCATAGTAAGTAGCATTAATTGCAAATCCATCATTGCAGACAAACACAAATGCAAAGATGGAAGTGTGTTCAGCAGCTGCAGTAAAATGTTTACAAATTAGCTGAATGTAGAAATTTACAAATTAGGAGCCCAAAGAATTTTTTTGGCTTGAGGTGATTTAAAATAGCCTGACTGTGTGTGCAGCTCCTGCAACTTGTAGATTTATATTAATAATTAAAAGGCCACTCAGATGGCTGATGTACAGCATTGTCGCTTGGTCCCATAACAATAATAATTCAAACACGGCATTGGTGCTTGGCCCCCTATTAAGAAAAAATATTACAGTACAGGGCTCTGTCATGTTTGGTGCTTGGCCCCCTAAAATGGCATCATGTGGAGGAAGGAAGTCAAGGAAGTCTAGGTTAATTAAAACATGATAATAAGTGAATATTTGATATTCATTATGCTGCATGTTTCCTCAGGCTTTGTTCCACGGGAGGTTCATTGATACAGGCTTCTCGCTGCCTTTCTATAAACGTATTCTTAACAAACCTCTGACTCTGAAAGATCTCGAGTCCATCGACCCCGAGTTCTACAACTCGCTCATCTGGATCAAGTGAGTGGCACAGCTTCGTTCTGCGCTCACACACTGGCAACTTATAAAACACACCGTGTGATATCACATAGTGATAATAAACGCACATTAGGTACATTAGTTATTACAGTGTTACACATGATCTTAACGGTGTGTGTGTGTACACAGAGACAACAACATCGAGGAGTGTGGTCTGGAGATGTTCTTCTCAGTGGATAAGGAGATCCTCGGGGAGATCACAACTCACGAGCTGAAACCAGACGGAGGCAACATTCTGGTCACAGAGGAGAACAAAGAGGAGTACATCAGGTACACACACACACACACACACACACACACACACACACACACACACATACCAGCAGTTATAGTTATTCATCACAGTGCTGATGATTTATGGATTCTGATTGGTCAGAAGGTGGTGGTGTTGATTAATTTTCTATAACAGCAGCGCAGCTACAAGTCACGGGTTTATATTAATGCACTCGTTCTAATACGTTATCGTTTCTATAGTAACAGCTCATTCACAGGGACTTGTACGGCTGACACTCCGCAGATACAGATTTAAAAAAAACGTGTGCAATCATTACTAGAGTGATGTTTATGGAACATTTATGGAAGGAGTCTCCAGTAAAGCTGTAACTTGAAGCTTTCTGACATCATCAGCACAGAGAAACATGGAGAGAGAGGAAAAAAAAGAGAGGCTGGTGAGAGAACGAGAACAGGAACTAAAATGTAACTAGAAATGGATAAAAAGTATGGATAAATGCTGTTCGCTAATAAATAAAACATTGTAATCGTTACCAAATCACCAAGAGGAATAAAACACTTCAGGATGTGCTGTTGTAGGAAAATAATCAACTTCATGGTGGTAACAGTAACTCAGCTTCATCACACCACCTTGTTGTTGATGAATATCCTAAAACAGCATAGCACAAAGTGTTTATTCCTGCTTCATCGCCCATTTCTACACTTTTGTAGCAGCACTAAGCTGAGCTGTTCTGTTTCTGTTAAAGTGTAGATCATTGATCATATTAGCCTTCTTGCACAATAGCATAATTGCGCAGCATGCTAGTAAACAAATCCACCATTATTTCGTCATTTCTCTCTTAAATTTTAAAACCAGGAATTTCGGCATTGTTCTGTCTTTTTGCAATCATTACTGACACTCTAACGAATCATGCTAACATCACCATGCTTTTTAGTTAAATACTCCATGATGGAATAACACAGATAAGCAGCATGCTGAGATTATTGTGTAGGATTCAGGGTGTAGGATTCAGGGTGTAGGGTGTAGGGTGTAGGGTGGAGGCAGAACAGCTTCCTGACGCTGTGTCTCGGTCTCTCTGTCCTTCAGGCTGGTAGCTGAGTGGAGGTTGTCCCGAGGTGTCGAAGAACAGGCGCAAGCTTTCTTCGAGGGCTTTAACGAGGTCCTGCCTCAGGAATTCCTGCAATATTTTGATGCCAAAGAACTCGAGGTAACTCCCCTTATCGTTATTATATTCACTACATATTGATTTGAGACACATCATTGTTCTTTAGATACATTTTTGTAGGGGCTGTACAGGGCTGAATCATATGATAATATATTATTTTCATGATAATTATGTCACGGTACACTTTTCTGAGATATAGTCAGTATATTTTTAAAACGAATTCTTTATTACTTACAGACTAACTGGAACTGAATGAAAGCAGCTGTTATGGTGTGAACGTATCATCAAACTCAGTTTAATATTTCTTAATTTTTACAGTTTTATTGCAGCACTTCTGTTTTTCTGACCGTTTGTTAACTAAATTATATAAGATATTTTTGTCATATCGCCCAGCCCTACTTCTGAATTGACGCACTCATCGTGTTTGCACTGCATTTTCATTTGCGTGTATGTGTGTGTGTGTGTGTGTGTGTGTGTGTGTTGTAGGTGTTGCTGTGTGGGATGCAGGAAATCGATCTGGCTGACTGGCAGAGAAACACCATCTACAAACACTACACACGCACCAGCAAGCAGATCGTGTGGTTCTGGCAGGTACGTCACGTCTCCTCACCACTTCGGCGTCCATTCAGGATTTAAAAAAAAAGAAAAGAAAGAAAGAACCTTGTAGAAGAGCTAGAACTTGCTGGAACACTGCAGCATTTTGGGTTCTCTTTCTCAGACAGAGGTTCATGTATTTAAAACAATAGATACTACAATCAAGCTTTGCCAGAATATTATAAGTATTTTTGGTATTGGCTTATCTTTAGAAAAACAATTACATTTATTTACGCAAATGAGGCTTTCTGTAATTAAATACACATACATTGGCATGTTTATTAAAACCAAAAATCCATTTATTTTATGTTGTTAGAATTTCAGTAGACTTACAGAAAAGTTGGTTGGAAAATCATTTCTTTATTGTTTACTCAAAAAAAAAAAAATCAAAATCAAGAACCATGCACCAAAAAAAAAAAAAAAGTTTCAGTATGAAAACGTACAAAAGCCCTGAACCACAAGCTGGGAAAATTTTTTCTCATTATTTTGACTAAGTTATTTTGTCTTAGTAATATAATAACTTAGTAAGTCAAAATATTGAGATATCATCTTACAAATAATGAGTTACTAAGTCATAATGACATAGCACAGCTTGCAGTTCAGGGCTTGAGGAAGAAACCAAAAAAATTATCAACTTTTTGGGAAATTTCTCTTCAATAGCCTCCTAAATAGGAATATATATTATTGTGTAAAGTTCCATGAATACTGCTCCCCTAGAAACTGAATCCCCCCCCCCCCCAAAAAAAGTTTTTTTTTTTAAATACACCATCTGGTTTCATGTATTTCTGCTCTAGTGAGTGTGTGTTATAAGGTTTATGAAGGAAATGTACATGTATAACATAATGATACATTAGACTGACATATCAGGAAACCAGCTTTATTGTACTCTTCGGTCATGATCTTGTTCCTCTTTTCTCCTGTGCTGTAGTTGGTTAAGGAGATGGACAACGAGAAGCGAATGCGTCTGCTGCAGTTCGTCACCGGTACCTGCCGCCTGCCCGTGGGCGGGTTTAATGATCTCATGGGTGAGTGCGTCTTTATTCTTAAATCTTCCTTTTCTGTAAAGTTATATAGGGAAGCACACTGCGTGGCTATTCGTAATTCATAAAAAAAAAAAAATTACACCACTATCTACTTAAATTCTCATTAAATTCTTGTAATGAGAACATTAAATAAGTCTTGCAAGGAAACAGGAAAATAACGTCATACAGCTCCGACATTTATTGAGTAAGGAAAATAATCAACAACAAACCCTGAAGCATAAACTCCTTCGTTCTGAAGTTACAGCTTTACCTCTGACTGTTACAAAGCATTGACACTGGAGCCTCCTTCCATAAATGTTAAATAAACATCATCTTACTGAAAGAGAACTTCACCATATCAAGGAGAATTTTTAGATTTGTTTATGTGGAGCATCCGCTGTACACGTCCCTGTGAATGAGAGGTTACTATAGAAACAATAATGTATTAGAACGAGCGTGTTAATAGAAACCTGTGATTTGCAGCTGCACTTCTGTCAGAGCTGCTATTCTAGAAAATTAATCAACACCTGACAGTTCTGTCCATTTTTTTCAGGGAGTAACGGCCCACAGAAGTTCTGCATTGAGAAAACAGGGAAGGAGAACTGGCTGCCCCGGAGTCACACATGGTGAGTGTATGCAGACTCTAGGCACCGTGGATGTTAACGTTCCACAACATTAAACATAACTATAAATGGATTAAAAGTTTGATGTTTAAAAATAATAATAAATTGCTGTGGTAAAAGACAACAAGAGTGTGCACTGTTCTAGGAAAATCAACTCCGGAGTGGTGACAGTAACTCCATTTCCTCACACCACTCCATCGTTGATTAGTTTCCTATAACAGCACTACATACACCGATCAGCTATAACATTAAAACCACTGACAGGTGAAGAGAATAACATTGATTATCTCAGTACATGGCACCTGTCAAGGGGTGGGATACATTAGGCAGCAAGTGAACAGTCAGTTCTCAAAGTTGATGTGTTGGAAGCAGGACAAATGGGCAAGGGCCAGATTGTGATGGCTAGACGACTGGGTCAGAACATCTCCACAACGGCAGGTCTTGTGGGGTGTTCCCGGTATGCAGGGGTTAGTACCCTCCCCTGCCGAAAGCACCTACAATGGGCACGTGGGCATCAGAACTGGACCATGGAGCAATGGAAGAAGGTGGCCTGGTCTGATATCACATTTTCTTTTACATCACATGGACAGTTGGGTGTGTGTGTGTCACTTACCTGGGGAAGAGATGGCACCAGGATGCACTATGGGAAGAAGGCAAGCCGACGGAGGCAGTGTGATGATCTGGGTAATGTTCTGCTGGGAAACTTTGGGTCCTGGCATTCATGAGGATGTTACTTTGACACGTACCACCTACCTAAACATTGCTGCAGACCAGGTTACACCCCTACATGGCAACGGTATTCCCTAATGGCAGTGGCCTCTTTCAGCAGGATGATGCACCCTGCCACACTGCAAAAATTATTCAGGAATGATTCGAGGAACATGAAAAAGAGTTCAAGGTGTTGACTTGGCCTCCAAATTCCCCAGATCTCAATCTGATCGAGCATCTGTGAGATGTGCTGGACAAACAAGTCCGATCCACGGAGGTCCCACCTCACAACTTACAGGACTTAAAGGACCTGCTGCTAACGTCTTGGTACCAGAAACCACACACACCTTCAGAGGTCTTGTGGAGTCCATGCCTCGACGATATTAGGCAGGTGGTTTTAATGTTATGGCTGATTGGTGTATAGCACAATGTTAATGCTATAACTATTTTAGATTTTCTCATGATGGTGTTACCAATATATCATCACACCTCTAATCCCTCCCTTTCACCCCCTCTCTCTCTCTCTCTCTCTCTCTCTCTCTCTCACAGCTTTAACCGCCTGGACCTGCCTCCATATAAAAGCTACGAGCAGCTAAAAGAGAAAGTGCTGTTTGCTATAGAGGAGACAGAGGGCTTTGGGCAGGAGTGACACACACACACACACACACACACACACACACACACACACACACACACACACACACGATATAATACCGTGATGCAGCACAGAAACAAACTCGTCTAGCAAGCCTGTCTCGTTAGATCTGGATAAATCTGGAATGATGAGCGTTTTCTATTTCACGTCAGCGGTTCTCACTGCCCCCTTAACGCAGGATTAAATGCATTTTACTGGGTCACAGAAAGAAAAGATTATCACATAACCAACATAACACTATATAAACAAAATTTGTTAAGAGCTGAAATTATTCACCTGACTGCTGGGAGTTGTTTAACTATAAACGTAATAGACATGGATTGGATTATGGACATTTAGTTGTAATAAAAGTTTATAACTTTTCACAATATAAACAAAAGTTAAATAATACGGTGGTTATATTGCAATATTATGACTGTAGTCTTTTGGTGAAGCTAACCAGGATCAGTCCCACAACCTAACAAAGCGTTCAGAGACCGCTGGAGAAATCGTCTGAATATTGCTGTGTTTTGCTATTAATGATCATGTTACTTTGTGCAGCTCTACTTATAAAACTCTGAGAAATGAGGTAACAAACTCATAGCTCAGTGATGATCTGTGTGCTGTGAATAATTCTTTTATGAAGGGACTGATTTATTTAACGATCTGCATGCATCTCCTGAATGGGGAAAGTAAGATGGAGTCTTGTTCTGAAGTCATGCTTGGTTCTACCTAGAAACACAAGCTCTCTAAACAAAGCTGTTTTGGAGCAAATAGAAGCAGAGTTTGTGATACAGCCAAGATGAAGGAACAACATGGACTCCTTATTGCAAAATAACTGGCTGGCCTTAGACTCTGTAGTCTGGCCTCTCTAGTCCTAGACCTTGGTTTAGTCTGTCTGTGGACTTTTAGTCCTATAATTCTTGTTAGTCTGGCCTCAGACTCCCTAGATTTAGGAACTAGTCCTAGGAACTCAGTTTAGTCCAGCCTTGGGCATGCTTTAGCCAAAGAATTCCTTTTAGTCTGGCCTTGGACTCTCAGTCCTTGAACTGTCTTTAATCCAGCCTCAGGACTATCTCGAGTCCTAGAACTCTGTTTAGGCCAGCATATAACTCTATTCCTAGGAGTCTAAAGTCAGTTCTAGGACTAAGGGGCCAAGTACAGACTAAGGTGTGGCCTCAAGACTGTCTTGAGCCCCAGAACCCTTTAGTCCAGCCTCGTACTCTTAGTCCTAGAACTCTCTTTAGCCTGAGAACTCTGCTAAGCCCAGCCTTGGGACTCTGTTTAGTCCAGCCTACATTTTTTAGTCCAGATCTTAACATTTATGAATTTAAGACAGCTGTGTTAGTTGTAATAAAGGTTTATAAGTAGAGCTGCATGTGAGCTGTATTGCTACACAGGGTGCTGAAGTGAACCCTTAAATGTGACTTGGCAAAAAAAAAAAAAAAAAAAAAAACCCACAACTGTTATAACCTTTTATCCCAGTGAACACACCAGTGAGCAATACATTTTAAAACTGAAACATCACTAGTGAAACTTACATCACACACACACACGTCCAGACTCCTGTAGCAGACTCTGAAAACACACACACACACACACTTCACTGTTCACCTTTTGCAATAAAATACTATTCATTTCTCACAGGTGGAAAGCGAGTGCTGATCATCTGCACTCTTAACGCCCTCTGTTTTATAGGGGGTTTATTTCGAAATGTCTTAGTTTCATATTCTGGAGCTCTACTGCATCTGTGCTGATCACCGTTTATAGATCATATTTACATTTGTAAGATATTGTTATTGTGGATAAGAGGGTTTTGGAGAATCGCTGAAGTCTTTCTGAATCGGTAAATTCTACAAAAAAAGTCTGTTATATAAGCTAGTACAGAAGGGAATAAGAACAGGGATAAGTAAGTATTTGAAAACAGTAGTTAATTATCACTAAAAGACAAGACTGTAGCAATATTATGAACTGTGATAAAACCCGTAAATATCGGCACATGACTAGTTTGCACCCAGAATATTATTGTAGCGCATTTGAAATACTGGTCTTTACCACTGGAGTGATACAGAGTGTCATATTCACCAAGATATATGCTGAATCTGGATCACTTTAAGCACAAAGAGATTTGATATTTAGATTAAACCTGATCCAGATCAGCACTTGAACTCTTTCATGCACAACCTGATCTCTTTAATAATCACACATCTACGCACGCTCTCGCTCTCTCTCTCTCTCTCTCTCTCTCTCTACACGGGAGAGATATTAGAAATGTGTAGCCTGGTTTATGGGGTGTTTCATTAGCTTCTTGAATTCTGGTTCTTTTTACCTTTTGCAGAATTAAGCACAGTACTCAGCCCCTCGCTGAATATAACAGACTTTTGTGATCAAAAATAAAAAGAACAGCGTCTTCTGTTTCCTGCTGTATGTAAACTCACGTTGACGCTAATGTGGAGTTCTCTTATGGTTGCTTTCCTATCATGTTAAATACTGGCTACTGAAACTAAACTGTGTAAACTATACATCAACTAAATCTTGTACATTGTGTGAATATTTGATTAATTCTCTATGAAAAAAAAATCCTTTTACAAGGCTCCTCTAAAGTTTCTGCGCATTCACTGGTTGATTTATATGTACAGTAAATTGTGTAAAAATAAAAAAGGTTGAATAAATAATTATAATGGGTAAACTAAATTTGTCAAGTTTCTGGTTTAAATGCAATCTTGTTTAAGAGTTTAGGGTTTGTGAACAGGAGAAAGGCGTGAGCTGATGCAATAGAGGAAAATGGGATACAAATTACAGTTGTTACACAGTTGACTGAAATAATGTTTGTAAAGTAGGTAACACATAAGTAAAGTTAGTAATGTAAATACAGGCACATGTAAAATGAAATGGATGCAAGTTATGAAAATAAAGAAACTAACAAGTAAAGTAAGTAACACTAGCAGGTAAAATAGGTAACAAGTAAGTAAAGAAAGTAACGCAAGAATTAAAGTAGGTAATTCAAGTAACGCAAGTAAAGAATGTAAAGCAAAGAACCTGATGCAAGTATACTTAAAGTAAAGTAACAAGTAAATAGTATGTGAATAGTAAGTAACGCTAGTAGTTGAATAGGTAACAAGTAACAAAATAAAGTAAAGCAAGAAGTAAGTAATTCAAGTAAGTAACGCAAGTAAACTGATGCAAGTAAAGTTAACGAAAGTATTACTACTAATGCATGTAGACTAAGAAACAAGTAAAGTAAGTAACGCAAGTAAACTGATGCAAGTTAACTTAAAGTAATGCATGTAAAGTAAGCAATGCAAGTAAGAAAGTAATACAAGTAAATTGATGCCAGTAAAGTTACTGAAAGTAAAGTAATACATGTAGACTAAGAAAGAAACAAGTAAAGTAAGTAATGCAAGTACACTGATACAAGTAAACTTAAAGTAATGCATGTAAAGTAAGTAGCAACACAAGTAATGTAAGTACAAAAAAAAAAAGGAATGCAAGTAAAGTAAGTAGAGAAAGTAAAGTAAGAAAGTAATGCAAGTAAACTGATGCAAGCAAAAGTAATGAAAGTAACAAGTAACGCAAGTACGTAAAATAGCTAATGCAAATCAAGAAAGTATGAGGTATAAGGTATAAGGTAATGCAATTAAAGTAAGTAAAGAAAGGAACGTAAGTAAACGTAATGAAAGTAACGCATGTAAAGTTAGTAAGGTAAGCAAGTAAAGCAACGCGAAAAAAGTAAGGAATGCAAGTAATGCAATTAAAACAAAACAAAAAAGTACGGTAAGTAATGTAAATCGGCAAGTAAACAAACAGTTAAATGTATTTGCATTTAAATAAAATGCAGAAATAAAGAAAATGAAGTACAAGCTAATACATGATCACGTTTAGTCAGCGGGTGACGTGATCAGCTGAAGCGAATAATTAAATGTTTAATTCTTATAATCAGTGCTGCACTTCTGAAATAGAATCAAATTTGATTTGCTTTCTGACAGAAAATTTTGTAAAAGTAATGAGACTTGCATTTGTGTTGCACGCAGGAGAATCTGTCTGATGGATTAAATCCTGCTGAGACGGAATCACACCAGAGAGAGGAACTGAAACATGCTCTCGTCATGCACAAGGTTTAATTTATTTTCAGTTAGCCCAGAACTCGGGCTGGACCGATTACAGTCGTAAAGTGCACAAGTTCAACACACACACACACACACACACACACACACACACACACACACACACACACACACACACACACACACACATAGCACTGTTTGTTGTTACAGCAGCAATTCATCTCAACATTTCTCTACAACGAGAACATTAAATAAACACGGGATGTTTTAATATAAAACAAAAATACATGGATGAGTTCGTTGCTAAGTCAGGGTGTAAAGCCGGGCCCAAACCACAGTTAAAACTAGCATGGTGTGGAATTTCTCCACAGAGACTTAAGGTACGTCTGAACTAGTAGTTTATAACGTGAAAGCACATCACCAGACAGGTTAGCAGTTAGTGTCCATCTTTCTCAGCTCTGTCTCTATGCGCTTGTTCTGCCGGTTTATAAATATAGCTGTAGGATTTTTGTCTTAGAATTATGATCATGATTCTTTGTAATTATGTAAGAATATTTATTAAATTCTTACGTTAACGTAGCAGAGCATTTGAGCACCATTTGTCATTCTGTTTTATGGAAATACTGCAGAATCCAGCTGAGAAACGAACTGAGATTTTGATTTTAATACAATTTTTGTTTTGTGCTGCCGGATTTCCTACTAAACCAGACGACTTCAACAGAGCCATCAATCAGCCGTGGAGCCAAACACCGTTTCCTCCAGCAGTTCATCAGCCCCCCCACCTCCCTGCAAACCTTCACTCTCCTCCTCCTCCTCCTCCTCTGTTCCTCTCATCATCTCCGCTCCTGTTCCCATTTCAGCTCCCACAACTCCGCCTTCACTCGTCTCTTCCTCATTGTCTTCATCTTCCTCCGGAGCGTCTGTGTAATCCGCTTCTCCGCCTGTAGGTTCTCCACCTGCACGCGCACACACATTTTGCAAACAAAATCAGAACGTCAGAGTACAGAATGTGTGATTTTTCATTCATTTCTTTTAACCATTAATTGTGAAAATAGAATTGTTGATTGAACATAAGCAATTATGATAATTAGACAAAACTGATTCGTCAAAGGTGTCAACCAGTAAAAACAGGAGGTGGAGCTTACTGACTGCATGTTTTTAAAACTGGCCATATTATAGTCCACAGTTTTTGTTAAATTAATACACTAGCCATTAATTTCATGTTAATACAAAACACACATTTGTCCTAATTATTGGTGCAATACTGCACTTTTTTTTCCCCCTTAAAAACACTCTTCGGAGTATTACTGCTCACAGTTCTAGTACCTGCACACTGGACTACTTCTCCAGCATTACAACAATACGCTGAGAATAATAAGTAAGGACATTGCGTCATAAAACATTGTGTAATGCTGTTATAGGAAACAGTGGTACTGTTACTACCCTGAAGTTGATTATTTTCCTGAGGTGTTTTATTCCTCTTATACCTGTGGTATAATACAGAGAAGAGTTAGAATGAATAAACAGTAAACCTCCAGCTGTTCCAGTGGTGGTGTCGGAGGCTGCGGTCAGTGGGCAGCGGTGCTCGCGGTAGTATTTGAGGCGGGTGAAGCCCTTGGCGCAGGTGGAGCAGCGGAAACGGTAGTTGTTGGTGTGAGAGCGCTGGTGCTCCAGCATGTGAGCACGGCGACTGAAGCTCTTCTGGCAGAACTGGCACTTAAACGGCTTAATGCCTGCGCACACACACACACACACACACACACACACACACACACACACTTAACCAATCAGTGAATGGAAGTCATTTACAAGCTGAAAGAGACGAGTTAAGATGCAGTGTGTAATTTTTAGAGCCCTCTGCTGACCGCATACTGAATCACAACCGTAATTAAAAAATAAAAATTTAACAACTGGGGCGGAGCCAACTTCAGGAACAGCCTCCTTCATTGACAGACAGACACAGAGTCCACGCCTTCTCCATACACATGACGCATTCAGAAATGTGTGTAAGTGATGGAGTGTACCTGAGTGAGACAGGATGTGCGCCTTCAGCTTGTCTGGTCTGTTGAACTCTTTGGTGCAGCCAACATGCGTCCTTACACACACACACACACACACACACACACACACACACACACACACACACACACACACACACACACACACACACACACACACACACACACACACAATCAAGCTACAACATACAACAATACAGCCACTGCACACAGCACTGAGACACTACGATAGTATCAAGTTGATGAGGTAATATCTTGAATAATTAATGGCAGTGATGGCATATTCAATTTCATTTTAATTTGCCTATATTTTGTTTATTTTTCTAATGAAAAGCATTTTGAGCTGCCTTTTAAAAGTTTATTTTTTGTCTGTATTGTTTTGCTTTATTTTTGTATTTTGTTGTTTATTTTTCCATTATGCTTTTTCTTATAACGTTTTGTTTTATTTTAGTATTGTTTTGTTTTCCTTTATGTTATTTAGTTTTTTTTTTTGTATCATTTTGTTTTACGTGATTTTTTAATCACAGTTTTATTTTTTGCATTGTTTTGTTTCATGTTTGTATTCTTTTGTTTTCTCTGTATTTTCTTTTGCATCATTGTTTTATTTTTGTATGTTATAATTTTGTTTTATTTGACTTTTACTTCATTACAGTTTATTTTGATCACACAGCATCATCTCTCTTTCACTGGCCCTCACACACATTTAATCAGAATCTTTTGTGCCCTGAGAGCAGGTTTGTGCGAGTGAGTTGTGTTTCCAGGTTAACGTGATCCTGGCTGTGTGAGAGGCGTGAGGTCTGAGCAGTACCTGAAAGGACACTTGTACTTCTTAAAGGGTTCGTGGATCAGCATGTGTCTCTTCACCTTGTCCTTGCGGTTGAACGTGGCTTCACACACTGAGCATTTATACGGCTTCTCACCTGCAGCGTGGACGAGCACAAACCCCACATCACACTCAACTATACTAACACTATAATAAATAATAATAATGCATGTCTCACAACTAAAAACAGTTTACAAGAGGAAAATTTAACCAAGCCTATTTATAACATGCTCAAATATTACAGTATTTATGGTATTTGTGAAACTCCAACACTTTACACTGAACAAAATCAACATACACAAGGAAAAACACTTGCGAGCATGCTGTAGGTGTGATGAAGACAAGTTTCTGATCATTTTCCAGTGATTTCTATGGCATTTTTATCCATTTATAGTTACACTAATATTGTAGAATTTAGTTCCTGTTTTCACTTATATTATAGCAGCTATAAACAGCCATTTCCTCCCCAGCCAATCTTTCTTCTCTCTTGAATTTAATAAGACAATAAATATGGAAAGAGTCTCCACTGTCAGCGCTTTTAACAGTCTGAAGTAATGTCGTAAACTTCAGAACAGAGGAGTTGTAGATTTTACGGTGAAAAAGTATGACATTCTTCATTAATAAATACAATACGTAATAGTAGGCAAACTGCTATAGTGTGAGAGGAATAAAACACTTCGGGACGTGATGTTTAGTGGATAAACATGAACATCAGGGTGAGAACAGTAACCCCGCTTCATCACACCACCCTGTTATTACTGCACGACATGGAGTATTTCCCTGCTCACTTAGTGCAGACCTGCGTACCTGAGTGTATCTGTGTGTGCAGCTTGAGGTAGTGCTCCGTTTTAAACAGCTTTTTACAGATCTGGCATTTGAATCTGCCAACAGCACCGTGAGTGAGCAGGTGTCTCCGGAAATATCGCTCGCATGGGAAAACCTACACACACGCACACACATCGACATTAAACATATATTCATCTAATGTTAGATAAGCTGAACATACGCTGAGGAATTATATTCACATTAATCAACTCAAAACATTCTCCATTTACGCGTTTTCGTGAGGGATAACTTGTACTAGCGTACTCTGATGTTTTTGTGGTGCTCTTACGCTATAATGCGTTACAGCTAGCAGGTCTGGTAATATAATAATATATTTTATAATATATAATCAGCGATAAACCTCACAGCACTGGATATTGCGGCAACGCAACATTGTACAAGCCTAGTTCAGAGGGGAGATACTTGTGCAACGCACTGTACAGTGTTGTGTGTGATGGCACTCGTACCTTGGGGCAGTGTGGACAGGGGAAGTTGTGTGAGGCGGTGAGGATGTGTTGCTCCAGAGCTTCCTGTGTGGAGTATTTACTCTGACACTTATTACACCTGCATAACAACAACAACAACAACTTTAGCAATGTTACACACTGAAATAACTTCTTCCTGCTTGATGATTACATGATCAAAGTTTTAACGGCTTTTCGTTACTTAACCAACTGTTTTTCTGTCTTTTCCTCTAAACTTGCTTTTAATAATACATTTAAAAAGTATACTGTCCTTCTCACAAGGACACACACACACACTTCATTTTAGTTATAATATTGGCAATAAAACATTTTCAATTCAAAATGTCATAAATTTCCTCACATTCACTTTGGTTTTCTCACTTGTCTATTAACTCGCAACCTGATTGGTCAGCGGGTAAAATCGCTTGACGTTATTCTGCACATTTCTGAAAAGGTTTTTTTCCAAAGTTGGAATTTTGGCTGTGACTAATATCTGACTACGCAGACCGCTATGCTTTTATAAAAAGTGGACACATTCTCCAAGGAGTTCATGTCAAATGTCTGGCTTTTTTTTTTTTCTTTTATTCAAAGTGTGAAAGCAGCTTTAAGAGCATTTCTCAGACTTTCCCTCTTTTTCTAGATTTTAAAATAACTTTTTGTAAAAAAAGAAATTAACATGGAAATTAACAAGGTCAGGCATGAAATGATTAATGATGTTGAGGGAAGCAATCTCTGCCACACTTCAACAGAATGTGAGTGAATTCTGGACTTTCTGAAAGTGATGTTTTCCTGGCTGCTAGCGTTGACTAACATGATCGGTTGAGCTACTTTCTGTTTCAGGTTTATATTGGCAGTTAAAGACGTGCTTTGAGCTGATGTGAGTGGCAACATTCGAATATGACGCTTATATAATGGCAACAACCAGTTGAAGTCCTTAACCCAATTCTCTGATCTCCACTGATGTATAAAATTGCACAGTTATGATGCACTGATGATGACACCCCTCCCCACTCTATCATGTGTGTACAGCGTGTAACAGCGTGATCTGTGTGCGCACGCGCGTGTGTGTGTGTGTGTGTGTGCGCGAGACCTGTAGTAGGCGGTGTCTTTGCGCGTGTTCTGCTGAGGACAGAAGCTGTGTGAGTACTGGTGCAGGCCGAGCTCGAACAGAGATGGGTACACTTTGGTACACAGGTGACAGCGGTACGTCAGTTGCTCCTGGTGAGAACGGATGTGCTCGAGGAAGAGCTCCAGCTTCTGGAAGGTCTGAGAGCACGCCTTCACCACACACCTGTACACCTGCATGGAGATTATACACATACACACAGTCAGCTCCAGAATTACTGGCACCCCTAGAATTTCTTAGGAATGAAACTGCAGATATGGTGGAGGATCTGTGATGGGAAGGACACTTGGCATCACCGACTCTTAAATGAAAACCTGGCTACCTCTGCCAAGAAGTTACTATGATGGGGTCTAAGACACCAGCCCAACACACATGGTTGTGTTTGGAAGTGTTGCTCGGCGTAGTCGTACCTGCTCGTCTTTGTGTTGGGTCATGTGGGATTTGAGCTGGAAGTAGCTGCTGAATTTTGCGGCGCAGAACTGGCACTGGTACGAGCTGTCGATCAGGATGAGCTGCTTGTTTTGGGCGTGGTTGGATCCTTTCGCTTCGGACGGGAGCTCAGCTTCGCTCTGATCCAGAACTCCTGAAGAACAAAAAGAGAGTCAGCCATGCACGTTATCACTGGAGAACTCATCTAGTCATCTAGCGTAAGCTTGAGTACCCAAACACTCAAGACCCCTGGACAACATGAGGCTTCGCTGACTGTAAACGTAACTATAACCTGAATGGTTGCTACCGTGTTCTTCATGTCCGTCAGAATGTTGAGCTGTGTTCTCCGGGACTGGTTTCACCGTGACGGGGAGTCTGGACACGGTGCTGTGCACTCCGGCCGGCCACACCTTGTGCGTCTGCATGTGCTTCTTCACGTTGGATTTCTGGGCGAAGGCTCGGCCGCATACGATGCACTGGAACGGCTTCTCACCCGTGTGACTGCAGCGCCGAGAAGAGAAAATCATCACACGTAAAATCAATACAGAGTTCTTAACTGTAGGCTAGGTTTAGATTTCACCTCAGAAAATATGACACACACACACATTCCAAAGAAAAACAGGACGTCCTTCATCAGCTGTGTAAGCAAAGTGCTTCTGCGACTGTAGGAACTGAAAGTGACAATTAGCCAAAATCACAGGGTTTTTTGTTTTTTTTTAAAAAAGAATAACTATCCATGAAATACACAGTTAGTCTTTAAATAGCTTGCTGTCACACACTTAAAAATTATGAATATATAATTGGTTCCACTTCCTGCAGCCTGAATCACTTGCTGATGAAGGACTTTTGCCTGAAAAGTCTTGTTTTTCTGGAAACATTGCATACTGTGCTTCAGTTTACTACATACACTAAACGTCATTCTTTATAAGCCCTCAAGAGAAAGATTGGAAAATATCTATAAATATTATATTCTAAACACACACACACACACACACACACACATACATTATACCATTCTTCAAAATAAATTGCATGAGAAGGACTAGCGGGACTGAACGGGACAGGATGGACACATGACAGGGTTTAAACATAACCAGGAAGAGCAGTAAGGGGCAGGAAACAATAGGGTGAAACATAGTGGGGTTTAAACATAACGGGAAGATGGGAGATTGAACATAATGGGGAGGAACATGACGGGGCAGAGCAACACTTTCTCGTTTACCTTCTGATGTGCTGCTGCAGGTCGAAGTTTTTAGCGAACACTTTGTCACAGAAACTGCACTTAAGCTTCTGACCTTTGGCTTTTGTTTGACCTGCTCAGAGACAAAACAGTATCCATAAAAAAATCTCTTAATACAAAATATCATTTTTCAGTGCTATTATATAATGCTGTATTTTTTTTTTTTTTTTTTATTAATAAATATAAATTCCAACTGAATTTTATTATTACCTGTGACACCTACACCATTTTCTGAACACATTAAGCATACTGTATATTCTTTTATATACACATTCGTTTTCTGGGATTTAAAAGGTACAATGTGTAATTTTTAAAATGGTTCTAAATCTATAATAATCATATAATGTCCTAAATGTCTTGGAAAAATCTGATGTAATACTGCCTTGAAGTGGATTGGTCTAATTCTATTTTTCTGGCCCAGAAATGAGCTCGGTCCCCAGCTAAAACATGGCTTGCCTTTAGGCAACTAAAGGATCTAAAAATAACAAACTGCTCCTTTAAATGAAATGAAAACTGGTGTCAGGAGCCTTGGTATCTCGAGTACCTTCGTGTCCTTTCTTGGAGTTGCGGGTCTTTTTGGGGATGATGACCTTGTCGTATTCGCTCAGCTCATTCAGAGCCACGGTGCTGCTGCAGCTCTTCGGCTTCTGTGCTGGTTTAGCCGAACTGTAGACAGGAGCGCTGCTGAATGCTGCACTCTGACTGTCCACACACTGACCACCACCCTGAGAGAGAGAGAGAGAGAGAGAGAGAGAGAGAGAGAGAGAGAGAGAGAGAGCACAGAAAATCAGACACAGAGATGACACAGAGAGACAACAAAAAAGAAAAAGAAAAAAACAAAAGGAAAGACAGACACATGAAAGAAAGAATCAGTAGGCAAATGGATATGTTAATGATCGGGTGTTCTAAAATAAAAAGCACTAACTGAGTAAAAGGTGTGTAAATGTAGTCTACAGTACTGTTACTACTCTTATAATGGGTAACTTTATACCACATTATACTTATTCCATGACAGAAATGAATTTTTAAATCGGTATCTTTAATTGTTGATATGATGGACATCAAGATGAGAAGTGTCCCTGTACTGTATCCTCATCTCTCTCTCTCACACACACACACACACACACACACACACACACACACACACACACACACACACACGATGCCGTACCTGAACAGACTGAAATGGTTGGAGGCCGAGTGTGTGGACCTCTGCGTTTCCTCCTCCAGCCATCGGGGGCAGCGTGCTGTACACCTGCACTACTGAGCTGTTGATACTGGAGGGAACCTGGGCAGAAAGGGGTGGAGCTTGGGCCAGTGGGAGGGGCTGGGAGGCCTGTGGGTGGTGCTGCAGGTATGAAGTTGCACTAGGCATGCTCAGATTGCTCTACGAAGGAAAAAAACATGTTTAAATAATGATTCCAAATTATCGAGTGAAGCTTTGAATAACGATAATGAGTGACGTGCTCAGGCTTTAATGTGTGTGTACCTGAGAAGAAGCCTGCATGGCCGTGACTGGCGTGTCCATGGACGTGAACGCTGAGATGGCCGACATGAGAACCTCATCGCTCACCAGAACGTTCCCCTGCACCAGGGTGTGTGTGAGAGGAGACGGCGGCACCGTGATGTACGTCGACACCTGCTTAGGAAACACATAGATACCTGAAGTACATGAAAAAAATTACACATCCTTTAAGGTTTTTGTTTGTTTGTTTGTTTTGTTTTGTTGGTTTGCTTTGGTTTAAAGCTCACCAGCACTTTTTGGTTTGGTTTTAAAGATCAGCAACACCTTTTCTTTTTTGTTTCTGTTTAAACATCACCAGAAAAAATGTGTGAAACTCACCTGTAGGGTTCTCCAGTGTTCTTCAGGGTTCTCCAGCAATAAAACTTGTATACAATAAAAAAAAGTTTGCACATGTGTATAGAGTACCAGTACCAGCTTTCCCTCGGGTATTTTAAAGAGGACATGTATGTTTTCAGGCATGTATGATCGTCACTGTATCCTGTACCTGCTTGTCTGTACTTTCAGACAAAAGTCACTTGTACCCGTGTGTTTGTAGGTGTGTATAAGAAGCACCTGTACCAGTGTGTTTTATGCAGGTGTGTGTTTAAAGATACCAGGACCAGCTTAAAGTACCAGTTTGTATTCAGGTGTTTTAAACACATCACCACCTGTACTTTTTGGCTCTCAGATATTTTTAAAGACAAACTGTACCAATTTGTTCTGAGGTGTGTGTAAACATTACCTATATCTGCAGATTTTCAGGTGTGTGCAAAGATCACCAAAACGTTTTTAATTTGTGTACACAATCACCCGTACCATTTTGGGTTTTTTTGTTGTTGATTACAGTTCACCTGGACCTTTTTGTTGTTTAGTTTTGTTTACAGATCACCCGTACCTTGTATTTTTGTTGTAGGTGTGTATTGAGCGAATATGCACCTGTCTGTTGGCCGGTGGTTGTGGCACGGCGCTGACTGAGGGTACAGGTGTGTAGGTGTTGCTGGACGCCAGTGACACGGTGGCGAGCGAGGGGGTGTTCTGCTGGCATTGCTCCCTCTTGTGCGTCAAGAACGCCGGCAACGAGTTGAACTGCTTCTTACACTTTCCACACAGGAAGATGTCATCATCATCTGCCAAAAAAAAAAAAACAAGAAGATTAAAAAAAATAATAATAATAAAAAATTTCAGCAACAGTAGACTTGGCGCACTGAATTTTCTGGAAAATGAGTTGGATTGCAGAGCTGAAATTTAGTAACTAGGAGTTCATTAA